>NW_021680452.1:1290210-1327056 GCF_001412515.2 Diachasma alloeum | reverse complement strand
GGGGGGGGGGGGTTAGATAGATAGATAGATAAAAAGTTTATTGTTTAGAAAGTTAAACAAATAACTGGGGGGGGGGAGCTTGCTTGAGGTCTTGTGGTGATTTTCAAGGGAGTGAGAAGTTGTTTCGAGTACACTGTTTGAAATTTTTTGAAATTTCATAGAAGATATTATAGTGAATCTCGTGAGGGTGACGTTGCATCGGATTTAGGGAAAAAATGGTTATGAAATTTCAAATTTGAAGTAGAATTCAGGGAAATTTATGAGTTTTCAGTGGGAGTAAGAAATTTCAGTGGAGCATGAATATTTAGAAACAAAATGACATGAATTTTCAATTTTTCCCTGAATTTTTCCAGACTTTTCTGAA
The DNA here is from genome assembly GCF_001412515.2 of Diachasma alloeum. Classification (NCBI taxonomy): domain Eukaryota; kingdom Metazoa; phylum Arthropoda; class Insecta; order Hymenoptera; family Braconidae; genus Diachasma; species Diachasma alloeum. Next base: position 1,326,692 of record NW_021680452.1, on the reverse strand, counting down.
GTTTCACTGAATAATTGAACTGAAAAATCAAGTATTTTATTGATTTCCAGATCATTTGGACTGAAAATCAATGGAATATTTAATTTCTCACTCACAAGATTTCCGAAAATTTGGCACGGAAAATTAAGACAAAAATTTTTAACAGTGTACACGGAGAAAGTTATTTGTCAAATTTCACCAACTAGTTGTTGAAATTCATCAATTAGTTGTGAAAAAAATGAATTACCAATCAGTTATTGAATTTTAACAACTAGTTGGTGATATTTAGGAACTAATTAATTAATTTGGAATTTTTAATAACGAAATTACGTGAAATTTCAATGAGAAAAAAATTCCAAGGAATTCACTGGAATTTCCAGCCAAAAATTTTCAAGTGTTCAATAAATTCAATACGCTCAATCAATTTTGACTACTAAACTAGATGGTGAGGACATATATACATTTGAAAATAATCCTGCAATCATTTCAGTAGCGAATTGGGAAAACGGTACAAGTCAATTTTGACTTTTGACTAGTTTTCAATGAATATCTCGGAATCTAAGGGAGATAGAAAATTTTTTGTTATAACCTTTTTTGTAGAGCCGATTGAGAGCTACAACAAATGTAATTACGAAAATTTCGCTATCTCCCTTAAAGTCAGAAATATTCCTCGAAAACTCAGCTGAGCGATAAGTCGATTTAAACCGCTTTACCACTTCGCTACTGATTTGTATGTTGATAATCGATCAATGTCTGACCTAGAAGATATCACAATAAGGTTTCGCAATAATCAACAATTTGTTGTTAAATTTGATCCATCAAAAAAATTGACAAACCTTTATCGCAAATTCAACAAATGGTTGTCGAATGATATTGAAAAATCTGTTCTAAATCTTAATTAATTAGTACTGAAGTAATTTCTACTGAATTAATTCCTTTCAGCCAATATATAGTCATACAAATGGAAAAAAAATTAGATAAGAAAATGGAATTTTTTCCTACGTCATGAGTGCTCTACTATTTTTTTTATTTCCAAAAAAATAAGAGATAAACATGGAATGGTTGTGATATTCAATGACAGGAGCATAAAAAATCACATCACTTTTTATTGGAAATTTCCTCAGTTACAAAAACAGGCCTCAGACGTGAATGCATATCTTGCAGAAGATGCAAAAATTCCTCGATATAAATTTATCTACAAGAAAATATGAGTTTGTTTATTTTGTTTTGGTATCATTAACTTTGAGATGGAAGTGGACGACGTGGGTGGGCTGATTGGGTGACGAAACGGGTGATACGGGCATGTCTGTGTGGCTGGGGGTCGGATTTTTTTGTCTTTCATGTTCGCCGAATTTCTTGAGAGGTTTTTCTGCGGGGTTAGAAATTCTTCTCTGAATTTTCCGTGTCAAATTCCAGAAATGTTTAGCAAATGAGTTTCTAGTGGAACTTTACCTGAATTTTTGGTAAACTTTATTAATTTTCATGAAATAATTGAAGCAATATTTACAGAAGTTCCTTGAAATTTTAGGAGAACTTGAAATTTCGGATAATTTTTCTATTATACGAATGAGATTTCGAATGCCTTTTGTCTCCTGTGTTTGTTTCGATCACAAAAAAAAACAACACTTTTTATTGATCTTTAACTAATTCTTCCCCTCCATATGAAATAAGTGTCTTCTTGAAAAACTAAAACAGAAAGTCTCTGTTACACATTGAATCCTTTTTGACCTCCTCTGGATTAAATATTTGAGTGCTCTGTGTAAATCGTGATAAGTAAGAACTTGAAAAAAAGGACTATCTAAAAATTTAATTTATATATTATATATGTATTTTTGTATTTTTTTGCATCTTTTTTTTAACAGAATAAACCAAATGGTTTGAATGCCCTGAATAAAAAAAACTAATTCTTCGTCATTCAATGTTGTAACTTGTGAATTAGCGACAATAGTATATTACGCAACAAGTGCGGGAAGCAAGCCCGAGTGCGTAGCCGCTTGCTGCCAGCACGAGTTGCGTATACTATTTTATACCATAAGTGCGTGCGCGGTGAAAAGGGGCCGGGGGGGCAGAAGGGGGTCCAGGGACGAAGTCCCTGGTGGGGTCGAGGGGCGAAGCCCCTGCTGAGGGGGAGGAGGGGCGAAGCCTCCCGAGGGATCAATCTCCTCGTCACTGTCGGGTATGATGTGGTTGTCCATTTAATTTCACTGCTTTTATTTTTTTTACCGAATAAATTTAACGCCAGAATATTGAGAGGGTTATGTGGATACCAACAAGTGAGGCAGTGGGCGATGTTATGAGTCGATGCGCGAGTCGATGCGCAATGGATGTGTGGAATCCAACGATGATATTGCAACGACCATTTGCGCATCGATCTGCGCATCGACGCATGCATGTGCGCATGCCCATGGGTTACGCACAGATGATTACGCAGATGTGTAGGGTTCCACACTACAGTGTGTGAAACCCGGCACTTTCTGTGCGTCGACACTTAACTGAAACCGGCCGGATTTCACGCACGTATGGTATAAAATACATATAATAAGAATAAGAATGGACAGAATAAATTAATCTAGTAAATAAAATAAACTGATATTTATTCAGAATATATTTATCCATGAACAACTGTTAGAAAGTGTGACAACTCTGAATAAATCTATTTTGTAATGGAGATTTAGTTGAAGAGGGTCTGTTAGAAATGCGGTACTATAACTAACTGAAATTACGGAAGTCTTCAATTTTATGAACCTGAGGGTGCAAGGAAAATTGGAGGGAGAGATGGCAGGTATGACCATATTTGAGCACGGCGAACTCTAGGTAGTTAGTAACGTCAGAGGCGAAGGTTTCGGATTTCGTGGCGTCAGGAGGAAAGTGAGGGGGGGGAGGTGTCAGGGCGGTCTTGGAATTTTCTGATCTTTTGTGCCGGTTGGGATAAGACCCAGGGATTTTCGTGGAATGAGGGAAATGACCCAAAGGTCCTGCGTTGAGGAAAGAAATGGGAGAGGGAATGACCCAAGGGTATGCTGAGAAGAGTGGAAATTGGCCCCAGGGTGACATGATTGCTGAGAAAATGTATTTTACAATCTCTGAGAGAATTCGGTTTTATAACATTACACTGTTAAAAAAATTTCACTGAAATTCCGGTTAGTCTTGGAAATTTCGAACATCATTTCCACTGAAATTTCAGTTTAATCATTCTAGGGAAATTAATGAAAAGTCAGGAAAATTCGAAAAAAATCTCTCCCTGAATTCCCCATTCCTCTGAATTTTCAGGGAATTTCTTTAAAAAAATCGTGCAAAGAGTTCCCGAAATATTTGAAGGGATTCCCTGAAACTTCAAGGGAATTCGGCAATGAATATTAGTTTTTACTTGAAAATTCATGTAAATTATGGAATTTCTGTGTTCCTGTCGCTAAAAAAATGGGACTTTACTTGAATTTTCAGAGACTTGAAATTCCATTGACTTTTTTCCCTACACTGTTGAAAATTTTCGTCTGAATTTCCCAAATTTTTCATCTGAATGTGCCAAATTCCGAAGAAATTTTATCGTGTTCAAGTTCCACTAAAATTTCAGGAAATCTTCTCATTGAAAAATCAAATATTCCATTGATTTTCTGTTTAAATGCTCTGGAAATCAATAAAATACTTGATTTTTTACCTCAATTATTCTATTAAAATTCAGAAAAATCAGGAAAAACTGAAAATTCATGTCATTTTGTTTCTGAATATTCATGTTTAGCTGAAAATTCAATCAAGTTCTGAAATTTCCATCTCACCTCCGCTGAGAACTCATGAATTTCCGTGAATTCTACTTAAAACTTGAAGTTTCATAAACATTTTTTCTGTAAATCCTATTCAATGTTACTCTCATGAGATTAACGATAATATCTTCCATGAAATTTCAAAAAATTTAAAACAGTGTACCATCGAATTCAAGGTCTTTTTCTGGAAAATACAGCCAAATTTTTTCAACGATGTATTGGAATGAGGCCCATATTAATCATGCCATTGACAATTCAAAAATTCTAGAAACTACGTTAACCACCAAAATAATATAAGTATGAAAATAACTAAATACTGGAATATACAACACTTTTCCCCAACAGAATTGATTTTCTTCAGAATTTTCGACTCAGCCCTTTTACAGATATTAGAAAACGAAAATGACTTTTGCCTCAATTTCCTCAGACAGCACTAATCACAATTTTGTGATTGTTGATAGTAGGGACTGCACTAGTTCTCTGAAAATGTAGAAAATAAATTTTTATGTGAAAAGCGATTTGACTCATATCTCAGAGACTAATCGCCATAAAGGGGTCGTCGAATAGTGAACGGAGTTGGAAATCTTTCAGGTTACCCACCTGTGACTACCCCCACTCCTACGCCGCAGAATATTGATCGCGAATGTTTAAAAAATATCGCATTTCTGTATATTCTACGTTCCTTCAAACTATTTCTGCCCTCAATATCGATCCCCTCCTGACAACTTTGACTTCCGGGTATCTCTCTCTTCATCACAAGCTTCGGTGTATCGATCCGCGTAATGCAAGGAAAACAGGAGAATTGAACTTTCGTATCATTTCCATTTGATGAATTGACGGGGAAAAAATTGAGTAATGAAGACATAATTTTTTTGGAGAAATGACACTCGATGGAAAATTAATGCGACAGGTTGGGAAGGGAGATAATCGGGTTTAAAAGACATCTCGAGTCTCAGTTAATCGGGTTTGCAGCAATTTTCTGGGGTGACAGAGTTGTCGCGGCGTCTGGATTGACATCAAAGAAATTTGAGTGAACGGAGAACATCTTGATAGACTTTTTTTTTGTCTCAGAGAGGATTTTTTCAGGGATGGGATGGGTCTGCGTAAGGTGTTATCGCTGGGCATTTGGATGCACGACGCGTGCGCCATTGTTTACATTTTATTCGCTCTGGATCGGATTATCGCACGATGGGTGTTCCGATATCAATCAGTTCAGTCATAACAATATTCTACATGGGAAGAATTGTGTGTCGCTCTTTCGTGATGGGGAATGACTGAGTTTCGGGTTCAGGTCAATGGCTGAGGCAGACGTTTTTGCGAGAAGTGTCACGACAATGTTTGGAACAATACTATTCTACTACAAAGGTGAATATGAAGATGAATAAGAGACTCATATCTTGGAAATTACATTCCGCAAGAAATGTCGTTCTACATTTTCATACATTATTAGAAAAAAATTAAACGTCATGGACAGTTTAGTAGCAATTTTCAGGGGAGAATTAAATTTGATTTATGGGGGAAAATGATAAAATGACAAATTGTCGAAATTTTTGAACGGCAGGAAAACGAGAATTCTTTAACTCATTTCAATTTTAAAAAAAAACATGAATATTCAGTACCAAATTAGACTCAATTTCCAATTAATTGAAAATTCAAGAATGTATTTACCAACATTTTCCTGATTTCCATTAATTTTTACGGGATTCATTTTTTTTTTTATATGCCTCCAAGAACCCACATTTGATAAGGAAACACGGAAAATAGTTCAATAATTATTTATTTGCTTCTAAAAATTGCATTTTTTAAATACTGTAAAAAGGCCTGTGACGTCAACTCACCGGAGGCCAAAATTTTCACGTGGCGTCATCAAGCGGTTTAGTACAACTGCTGAAATCTAGGAAAATACTCTGTACATGCATTTGAGGGCACGCCTTTTGAAAATCATTTTCCAGCTAAAACTTCATTTGTTACCGCTAATAAGTTTTTTTATCCACTTTTAATAATTGTTTCAAACATAACCCCCACGACTTGTTTTGGTTGAACGTCTCGCACTTTGAGAGACTAGAATAACTCAATAGTGCTGCCAGTGGTTGCAAGGGGAACTTGATTCCGGTGAGTTGACGTTATGACCCCAAAAAAAGAGTTGAAAATTGATGCATTTTTAATCAGTTATGACAAATATCTAGACCACACGGGGCGAAATGTTCAATAAAAATTACGTATCTTCTCCGTAATTCCGGAGCGAAATGTGATTGTAGGAAATTTTATGGAACTGTCACAAAATTTTTCCAGAGCATTCCGTAATTTTTACCTGAATCTCCTGTTAAAATTACACCGTCACTTAAATTTTCTGAGTCGATTTCGTAATCGGTGAGCGAATTGTGAGTTCCGTAATTTTTACCTGAATCTCCTGTTAAAATTACACCGTCACTTAAATTTTCTGAGTCGATTTCGTAATCGGTGAGCGAATTGTGAGTTCCGTAATTTTTACTTAACATTTCTCTCCGTTCACTTTTCGGAAAACTTGTTACTTTGGAATGGTTTATAGACTAGAAAGACTCTATTCATTTGAAAATATTCAAAAACTGGACTTTATGCAAGTTTCCTATTTCAATTAAACTGATGAAAATTTCGAAGAAGTCCATCAGAATCTATCAGCCCAAAATTTTCAACATTTTCTCATACAATGACTTGTTATTAGGGATGTGAAATGATCGTGATTTTTCAATTCGGTCAGGTCAGGCAAAATTGACCGTTTTCTGACCATTTTCTGACACCGAGATAATTCCCCATGCAAAATGACCGTCATGAACAACCAGCGTCAAAAATTTGAGAAAATGACCAAAATTCCTCTATATAGATGCAAATTGACGGTCATTTTATTTTTGGTAATTTTTTCGGTCAAATTTTTGGTCATTTTATTCCATTAGTTAGGCGACGTAGGGTCCCTATGACCGCCAGTAACCTTGCCGACACCGAGTAACCGAATAAAAATTTCTGTATGTCATCTATATAGATGACAATTGACCGTCAGAATTGAATTGGTCATTTTTTTTATTCCTGACCGAATCGTCAGATTTATGGACATGGTAATTACACGTCATGACCGCGGTAATTGACCGTCATTTGACCGGTCATTTTTGTCACTCACATCCCTACTTGTTATTAATGAAAGTGTCAAATTTAAATTATTGAGTAAATTTAAAGTAGCTGTACCCTTCGGCCGGGCTACGCTGTACTTTTGGATATTTTCAGTTTTTAAATTTTTCAACTAAATTGCATGGTTAAAAGTTTAAAAAATTCATACCTAGTCAGCATTATCTAAATTAAATATCGCAAAATATTGATATTTTTTTAAACATTTCTTCTTTGAAAAACCAAACCAATAATTAAATTGAGAAAAAAATTAGAATTCCGGATCTAATCGAGTTTTCTGCAATTTTTTGCAGTTTTCAATAATCTTTGAATTTACCGTAAGGGTAGAGCTACTTTAACTACAAATTATGTTGTAGTGAAAAGTTGGAGGTAATTCATTTTCTTAAGTAACTAATTGAATAAAAATCGAACATCTTTCGGAATTGAAAATTGAAGACCCTTCATCATCACTCGTTTTAATATTTTCGTCACATTTTTAACGTTGACTTTCGTTGTGGACGTATTTCCTGAGTTTTGCTGACGTCAAGACTAATAAGATCTGAATCAATACTCGAGGGAAAGACTTATTAACAGAACATTGAAGGCACGTGATGGTTTTCGAAATTGCACGCTTCTTGAACGCATAATATCCCTGGGGGGTAAATAAGAAGGCACGTGAAGATGTATTATTGATTGAATCTGTACACAGAGACCGGAATCATAGGGTGAACTGTAATGTCGTCATTCCTGGAAGTGGATATTACCGATGAATCGATATGTGCCGGTGACTCTGATGATAAAAATACAGGAGGAAGGGTTGATGTACTGATCTCCAGTTTAAATTCTAAAATTACTCCCGCATATTCTTTTGCTCATTTGAATTAATCAAATGCTTTCAGGAGAATTGGAGTAATTGAATTATTATTGACTGCTGGTGTAAATATTTTACTGTGGACTATAATTCAAACGAGTGAATTCTCCCAACGCTGGAGTTTTCACAAAAAGTCGAAATCATGAAATGTTTTTTTTTCATTCGTCAAGTCTTCGTTACTCACCTGAACAAGTTTTCCAATGGAGTAATTTTTTTATAAAAAAAAATATATTGAAAATAGAGAATGGAATTGAATAGGCGAAGGTTTGAACGAGGGTTTGAAGGATAATATTCGTCCAACAATTTTCATTTTTATCAATATTGATGTCTACACTGAGAAAGAAAAACTTTCTTTAAGAGATTGCGTCCTTGTCCCAAAGACGAGAACAATTTGTTTACGACAAGGAAGTGATTTCTGAAACCAAGTTCAGTGGAATCAATTTATTAAATAGTTTTCAAGTCTGAAATGCGAAATACTTTAATGCAAAAACAACTTCACTCGACCCCAGAAATCGCTTTCTTATTGTGAATAAACTGCTGCTTATCATTAGCACAAGTGCGAAATCTCTTGACGAAAGGTTTCTTTTCTTAGAGTGAGATATTTTCATCTTATCAATTGTTGAGCTTTGAGATCCTTAATACAAATAAGGAAGTACTGCACAAAAAACTTTTTATGAGACAAGTGAAAAAAAAACACTTTTTGGACGAACAAAGTGCAACGAACTGCCTTTTTCTCACCAGTATCATAAAATGTCGTACGATACATTTTTTCTGTTGTATCGTAATAGACTATTATTTTTTCTCAGTGTATAGGAATTTCTTATGAAAAAAATTTGGAAAAAATGTGTGGATTTTCCCTGCATTCCACGTGAAGATCAAAGGGTTAATTGAAATGAACTCTAAAATCCGAAGTTTTTCAATTTAAAAATTAGAATAGTAATTCTACTTCCCACACACGTGTAAATTTTTACAGAGTGATAGTTCTACTAGGATTTTAAAAAATTCAGTCATTGAAAATTCACTTGATGGAAGAAATCAATGGAAACTGTAAATTTGTATTCAATTATTGCATGAAAATTGATATAAAATATGGATATGAGTGAAATTGAGGTAAATACATTCCGCGTAATCTGATACTAGATATTCGTTTGATATTGTTTTGATTGAAAATTCAAATAATTTAGGAGATTCTCGTCGTCCTGCTGCTAAAAATTTGAAAGCCCATTAAATTTTCGCAGTGCGAGGGATTTTACTGCAAAACTTATCCCAATCGTTCATATGCAGAAAAATTTTCCAAAAATTCTCCACAATTTTGGAGCACAAGGGTCGGTTGGATTATTCTCCCATCTAAATTCCACTGGCTAGAAAAAATTGATTTTAAAATTTTCCCTCACAGCCAGTATGGTTCTAGAGATATATGTCTAAGTATCCCTTTTATAACTCCACGTTTCGACGCAAATTGCCTTTTAAATTTTCATTTTCATTTCAAAATTTCAATTTTTTTTTCTAACAATGTATAAATTAGTTAATTATTGTAAGAAATAATCAATTTTTTCACCCTCAGCACAGATTGAGTGGATAAAAAACCAACGAACTTCATTACAATTTAAAAATTAAAATGATGAAAAAAAAAAGGAACGTTGTAACTCGGTATTTCCGCAGTTGTACAAAGAGGCTAACCTTGACCCGGGGATGAACGACCCTCTGAGGCGCGCGTGGCACCTCCCACCCCTTTCGTTTTACCCACGAGACGGCCGCCCCAGCCTCAGAGCGTCGGCGCTTACTCGTGGCTCCACCACTCTCGCTCTCTGTTCATACGGCCGGTCCGCTTTTCAACCCCTTCACCCGGTTCCCCAACCCCTCGCCACCCGCTTTTCACCGACCAATTCACCCCCGTGGAGAAAGTGAAGAGGCGTGTGCATGTGTATGCAGCAGTGCAAGTGAAAGACCCCAAAGAACTTTTTATTTTTTCCAGTTTTTCGTTTTTTTTTGTTTTCTTTTTTTTTCGTTTCTCTCTTATCTGTTTTGTTTGCTTTCACGTGTAGCGAAACTTTTGAAGTCCCAATGTTGTATTTACATTGGGAGGAGGGGGAGGGACGTTTGTAGTTCGAGTGCTCGATTGTATTCTATTTGTTGATTGAAATAATTGAAGGAAGAATATCAATTTTTTTGTTGGGATGTCTCAAGTTGAAGAATAAATTGTCGATTAATTATGGGTTTATCTCGGGGATGAGAGACTTTAGAGGGAAATGGCAAAGGATATTTTTGGGAGGAAATGGTCTCGACTTTGAACAAGATATTCTGACTTTTTAGAATTAAATATAGTAGTTGTGAAGGTGTAAACAAAATTGTGTGCGTTAAATTTTCAAGCTCATCTCATTCCTCTTCATTCGTTTATTAATTATAGATTTAAATCCCAGATCTTGGTTCATTTTAGTAGCGAAATGGTAAAACGGTTTAAGTCGACTTATCCCTCAGTTGAGTTTTTGAGGAATATTTCCGAATCTAAGGGAGATAGCGAAATTTTTGTAATTACATTTGTTGGAGCACTCAATCTATAAAAGAGGTTGTAACCACAATTTTGCTATCTCCCTTAGATTCCAAGATATTCATTGAAAACTGGTCTATTGTCAAAATTGACTTGTACCGTTTTACCACTTCGCTACTGTTTTGGTTCTAATACTACTTCGTTAATTATAAATTTATCTCATGAACGAGTAAGTAAAATACCAACATATTATTTTTGTAGAGAATTTCATGGGCTGAAAAAAATCTTTTTGTGTTTATTTTCTCTAACGAGGCAGTCCTAATCCACTAATTGCTAATTACAATCATTTTTAGTCATTTAAACTGCAGGATATCCAAGTATCTTTTACGGTTTGATACAGCCCTGTATATTCAACTATTTTCAATCATCAAATTTGTCAATTAAACTGCGTGAAAAAATTTGAAAAAAATCATGATTATTCAGTATCATTAAAATTACATTTTGCACAAAATTATTATGTTTTTAAACATTCGTGGTTTATAAATAAATAATTTAAATGGTTTAAACTTCCGGAAACAATTTTTTTATGCATGAAATCGATTTCTGGTTGAATTTTGAATACGAATAAATTAAATTCAAATAAATTAATTAAATTAATTTGAATTTGTTACGATTTCGAACAAATTATTTTTATGATGGAAAATTAATGCATTTTTGAAGTGCAATTTTGAGGTTATTTCATCAATCTTTCTCCAAAAGTAAACATTATATTTTTTTTCAGATTTTTGAAATATTTCCTAACGGTTCAATATCGAGATTTAAATTCAGACCTGCGACGTTTAAATAATAAAATCATTGTAAAATGTCCGGAAACTTAGGGTGAAACGGGGCTATAAAAAAATTGTTCTAAAAATCGATCTGACATTTCCCCCTAGAATGACTCACTACAACTGAATCGTTACAAAAATAAAAAAATGAGTGCAATTTTGGTTGACTTTCCTATCATATTTCAGGTGAAATAGAGGAGACTTGAGAAATGTCGAGAGTGTTGTTGGTTTTCTGGACCTCGAATGACGAGGGATGAGGAGAGATCAAGAGGAAAGACGAGTCAGCACATTTTTGTCCATCTGCGACGAAGTTGAGAATTTAATATAGAGAACACGGGGAAGATCCCGGGCGGGGGGAACTTTCACTCGGGGAAATACTTTGATGATGAGCGCTTTCGCTTTCACTTTCTGAGGGTGTGTGGAGTGCATGAACGCCGTCGGTAGGGTGAATCCCTAGGTTGACGATGAACATTTTTGAATGAAAACATTTTTTAATTTGAGGAGAAATTTAGTTCTCGAAGGAATTTTAATAGAAAAATTGTTGGGTTTCAACGGTAATTCGACTCTTTCCCTCGAAATAATCTCGGGGAGGAATGATTTTAGACGAGACAGTCGGGACCTTCTTTTTAGATGAGAAAACTTTCAACACAAATTTTCTTCTGATGTTTTCGTCTGCGATTACTTATTATTAAAATTATTTCATATTCCATCAGATGAGAAGAATAATTGAAGTCCAATTCAAAACCCTATTTCTGAATTATTACTGTATTTTTTAATTTTTTTAGACTAGAATTGTGGAGGATAAATCAGTAGCGAAACAGTAAAACGGTTCAAGTCGTTTTTCACTAATGGTCAATTTTTAATGAATATCTCAGAATCTAAAGCAGATAGCTAAATTTTTGTTATGACCTTTTTCGTAAAGCGAATTCTGAGCTACAAAAAAGGTAATTACGAACATTTTTTTATTTGCCTTAGATTTGAAGATATTTCTCAAAAACTTAGCTGAGAATTAAGCCGAGTTAGACCGTTTTACCGCTTCGCTACTAAAATCGTTTTCTAAATAAAAATTGAATTGTTACTTGGCGAGCAGATTTTTTAGACCCGTTTGGAGTAAAATGAGCCGTTTTAGATGGACAGTTCTCACTTTGAAGCTAAAAAAGTTCCTTTGAAATGAAATATTGCCAAGGTATTTTTTTCCGTCAGTTTTTAATGAATATCTCAGAAGCTAAAGCAGATAGCCAAATTTTTGTTATAACCTTTTTTGTAGAGCCGATTGAGAGCTACAACAAATGTAATTACGATAATTTCGCTATCTCCCTTAGATTCAGAAATATTCCTCAAAAACTCAACTGGGAGATGAGTCAATTTAAACCGTTTTACCGATTTGTTACTGAAATCGTTTTCTAAATAAAAAAACACTTTAGACCGGTTTGGAATAAAATGAGCCGTTTTGGATGATTTAGTTCTCATTTTGAAGCTAAAAAAATACTATTATTTTATTCCATTTTATGATTATAATACTATAATTATTTCAGTAGCGAAGTGGTAAAACGGTACAAGTCAATTTTGACTATTGACCACTTTTCAATGAATATCTCGAAATTGACGGGAGATAGCAAAATTTTTGTTATAAACTTTTTTGTAGAACCGATTGAGAGCTACAACAAATATAATTGCGAAAATTTCCCTATCTCCCTTAGATTCGGAAATATTCCTCAAAAACTCAACTGGGAGATGAGTTGACTTGAACCGTTTTACCACTTCGCTACTGATTTTACTTATAGTATTTTTTTCTATTAGTTAATATATTCAAAAAAATATTTCCTCGAGTTATGTTCAACAAATCATGAAAAAAATTGATCAAACATCTGCAATAATCCAATTTAAAACTCTCAGTAAAATAACTGCAATAAAAATGAATCTCCTAATCTTCAAGCATTGACGAAAAAAATAAAATTCAATTGCATTATTTGTATAATCAGTAAAAAAAAAGAAGGGAAAAAATTGAATTCTCCGAATATATTCAACGAACATGAGCAGGTGGGAAGCGAGTGACCTTGACTGGCACCAACGTTTATTTTTCTATTTTATAATCCCCCCTCTGTTTAGTTAACCATTCACGGTCGATTTAATTGTCTGACTGGCCGTCAAATTTCAAACCCACCATACGCACTATTTTTATTTAATTCTCCTCCACTCTCGACTCACCACTGGATAATTCAATCAAACCACCTCAGGGTTCATCCCCCCATGAATTCTGTAGTCATTGCTTACCTGCAACAGAGAAAAAAAAAGAGGGATTAAATTTTTTGGGGGATACGTAGCGTCGTGAGTGATTTGAGTGATGGATGAAAATTGATGGACTAATGTTTTCGTTATCCCGACGTTTTTACTGGGGCGTTAGTCGACTCTCGGGCTCTCGCGTTTTATATGGGCCCACCCTCTTCGGACGATCGATCCGGCGAGACTGCGAAAGTTTCAAGTAAAGTGATTACGGTCTCGTGGTTTCACGGGCAAACGAACATACTCTCGTTGAATTTTAAATGAATTGATTCATCATTTCAATCAATTCGTCATGAAGAAATTGAAGGAAAGGAAAAAGATGTTCTGAAAAAATCGAGAAAATCCGGGAAACTTTTCCGTCTGATGCCTTTCATGAAAGTTCGTCGAGGTTCTTCGGCGGTTGGTAGCGATCCAGGTCAGTGAATCCATGGATCTTACGACACAAAAGAGCTTGCATCGAGTGCATCAATCATTCTCATGAATTTGCAGATAAAAATGACGTTTCAATACAGCATAAATCATACTGGTGTATAAAGTATTCCGTGATTTATGGGTTCAGAATTTCTAAAATTTAGGTCAATGAAAAAATGACAGAGTGAATTTTGTGAAGTAGTTGTTGGATGAAAATAATGATGTTTTGTTCAAGTTGAAACTGAAAATTATTTCCTAGCGTAAATTAGAACCCCATTTCGTCTCATTTTCTCTGCCTATTGAGTCAGTGTGACCAATGGACACAGTGGAATTCCTGCATTATCGGCCGGCTGTACGACTAAGGTTTTCCATGGTTTCCCTTGCAGTCCTAGCCCGAATGGGGTACAGTTAAGAGTAAGACGGCCCATGGTAACGCAGAAAAAAATCAGAAGAGAGAAGTGGGAGAGGCAAGGCAGACGAACGGAGAGCCTATAAAACCGTAATGGTAGTAGGAAAAAAAATATGAATGAATAAAAAATATATATATATATAAAGATGAGGATTGACTAGGAAAGAAAAAAAAAGGAGTTGCAAAATGGAGGGAACCAATGAAGTTTTAAGAAAAGTATTTTTTAAATTCTGTAGAATTTACATTGGAAAACTATTTTATTAATTATTCACATTGGAAACTGGGTTTATCTTGAGAACGAATCGTTCTGGTCTAGGGCAAAAAATGAGAAGACTTTTTCTATGACAGACAATTTTGTACAAAAAATGTCCTCTGAGATTTTCTGTTAAAACCACTCAGTGCGGAGATTATTTGCAATTAACGAGGGAATGAAGATTTTGTTACATCTCATTTAAAGATATTCAGAAAAACATACCAATCAAATTAATTATTAGTTTCTACAGGTCGATCTGTCAGTAATAATCCATCGAAATAAACCACACGGGTATTAATTACCTGGAAATTCCCCGTAACCAACAAACAAACAAAAATGTATATTAAGAGAAAAAGAGTTTGAAACAAGTCTTGTTTGAACAGAAAAAATCGTAAATTAGCCACTTTCTTCATTATTCTTAAACACGGCATCGGAGAAATTGGCTCTTGATAACTGAGAAGAGATTCATTTACGCAAGACGATCCCTTTTTATGATGGAAATATCTCTCATAAAGTGAATTTTATTGAGAAATATTTTGTCCCCAAGTTACAACACTGCTATCATTACATATCATCATTACTACTCTTCAAGAATTCATTTCTTATCTATGAGCACTGAATACCCGAAACGAAAGACTTCTCGCCGTGATTTCACACTTGACATTTGGAAATTTCTTGTAGGTATGCACAGAAAATTGACATTCATTGGCACGACTAAGTCTATTTTGCAAAAAAAAATCACCCCAGGACGATTTCAAATCTTCGACATGTTGAATAAAACTAAAAAAATTACTAACCAATTAAATTAATCATCAACCTGTTCAGATCGATCATTACCCATCGCAATAAATCACACGGCTATTAATTGGCCGGAAATTCCCAGAAACCATCAGACAAAAAAAATTGTACATTCGGAGAAAAAAATCAGAAACAAGTCTTGTTTGAACCAAAAATATCGCAAATTGATAACTGAGCGGGTAGAAATCGTTTCGTTTAGAAATGCGAAAAATTTGACGAATCATTAACGCAAGATGGCGCCTTTTTATGATGCAAATATCTCTTATGCAGTGAAGTTCATCAAGAAATGTTTTCTTCCCAAGCTACAGCACTGCTATGATATCATTATTATTACTATATTCAAGAATTCATTTCTTATCTATGAGTACTGAATAGCCGAAACAAAAGTCTTCTCTCTCTGGTTTGACATAAAACGAACCTGTCCTGCTAACAATGAATTTTTTTGATAGAAATTTGAAGATTTCTCGTTTGAACAGAAAATTAAAATTAAAAACAAAAAAAATCACCACAGGACAATTTCAAATCTTCGACATAATGTTGAATGAAACTCAAAAAATTATTAAAAATTACCAATTAAATTAATCATCAAACTGTGTCGATCGATCATCTATCGCAATAAATCTCACGGATATTAATTAGCCGAAAATTCATCTCTTATCTTTGAGTGTTGAATAGCCGAAATAAAAGACTTCTCCCCCTTGTAGGAAGAACAATTCAAATAAGGTAAAGACTCATTAAATCACTCCCTATTTAACAATTGAAAGAATGGACATTCGTCTGTATATTGCAGATTCCCTGATTTCGCATAAAACAAATTTTTTGCGCTAGCGATAAGTTTTTCTGCTATAACTGTATAGATTTGTTGTTTCCACACGAAATTAAAATTTATTAACACGATTAAACCAATCTTTAAAAAAAAAATCACCCCAGGACAATTTTAAATCTTCGACATAACGTTGAATAAAACTCTAAAAATTATTAAAAATTACCAATTAAATTAATCATCAACTTGTGCCAATCGATCATTATCCGAATTATTATTTATTCGAAAATTTTCTGTAAAGAAAGAAAACAAGATGAAAACAACCACTGAAGCACAATCGTAATAAAAATATAAGAAGTTTATCAAGAAATATTTTGTTCCTAATTACAGCATTGCTATCATATCATCATTATTACTCTATTCAAGAATTCATCTCTTATTTTTGAATACTGAATAGCCGAAACAGAAGACTACTCTCCCTGGTTTCGCATAAAACGTTTTTTTTGCTAGCAATGAGTTGTTCTGTTAGGAATTTAGCGAGTTCTTATTTGCACAAAAAATGAAAATTCATTGGAACGACGAAGTCAATTTTTGTCAAAAAAAAATTTACGTCAGGACAATTTTAAATCTCCGAATAATGTCGAATAAAAAAAAGTTATTAAAAAAAAATAGAAACCTATCACAAAATTATTAAAAATTGCCAATTCACACGGCTATGAATTAACCGAAAATTCCCTGTAAAGCAAGAAAACAAGGCGAAAACAAACCGCTCAAGCATAATCGTACCGAAAATTTACGAAGTTTATCAAGAAATATTTTGTTCCTAATTACAGCATTGCTATCATATCATCATTATTACTCTATTCAAGAATTCATCTCTTATCTTTGAATACTGAATAGCCGAAACAGAAGACTTCTCTCCCTGGTTTCGCATAAAACGTTTTTTTTCGCTAGCAATGAGTTGTTTTGTTAAGAATTTAGTGAGTTCTTATTTGCACAGAAAATTAAAATTCATTGGAACAACGAAGTCAATTTTTGCAAAAAAAAATTTACGTCAGGACAATTTCAAATCTCCGAATAATGTTGAATAAAAAAAAGTTATCAAAAAAAATGAAAAACTATCAAAGAATTATTACAAATTGCCAATTAAATTAATCATCAACCTGTGCCGATCAATCATTATGCATCGCAATAAATCACACGGCTATTAATTAGCCGAAAATTCCCTGTACAGCAAGAAAAAAAGCCGAGAAAAACCGCTCAAGCATAATCGTAACAAAAATATACGACTCTTTCGGCATTTCTTTATAACCTAAACGCTCCCCGAAACCACTGGCCGTTTCCCATAGCATTTCTCATGTCTTCCTTTTTGGCTTGAGGGACTACCGTCCTCCCGTAAACACCCAAGGACTCAAAATCATTGGGTCGCGAGCGCGGTCCGATCGTGGCCCTACTCAAACGAAAACGAGACTCTTAATTTCGCATCGCCATAAATAATTTGACCGTTTCACTCCTTCCTCCTCCACCCCTCTTTGCCCTTGTTCGCGGAGTCTGTTCACCATCCTTCGAATGGTTTTCCTGGAACTCGGGTCCACTTCTCCAGTCTCACTCTCTCTCGCTCTTGTTTTCTCTAGTATGCTCTCCTTGTGGGAGACATGAGTGCGTCATAAAGTCGAGGCCACACCCGGCTTATGTTTTTTTCTCTTCTTTCTTTCGATGTCGGTATTATTATTGAGTTCAAACTAATTACAAACGCGTGGGAAGATTTATTTGACGGTTAGCAGTTTCCGCTTATGGTGCATACATTAATTTACTGGAGTGGGGAAAATTCAGTTTTGATCATTTTTTTTCTGAAATTTTTGGTACAAATTGAGGGAATTTCTGACAAGTGGAGTTCCGGCTGAAATGTCAGAAAATTTTGCCACTGAAAAATTTCAATTTGATTGGAAAATTAATGGAAATGGCTAATTTAATTCACGAATCAGTGATTTTTGGAGAAATGAAAACACTGTCATCTAATTGTTAAGGATACGGTACGGATTTCTTTATAGAGCCTGACGAAGCTACAATATATTTAGCGAAACGTCGCATCCTTGACAATTAGATCATAGTGTTTTGATTTCTCCAAAAATCCCCGATTTCTGGATTAATTTACATCGTTTGGAGATGAATACGTTTATTCATTGCTAATTTAAGTTTACTAATTCAATAAAAATGAGTAGAGATTGGAAAAATTCAAATGACTTGTAAAATATCAGACTTGCCGTAGAAATTTAGCGAGGAAATCTCAGCAAACTTCTTTATAAAGAATTTTATAAATGAATAAATAAAAAAAGAACAGTTTGACATTTTTAATAAGTATACTGCTTCCAACGATTTTTGAAAAATTGTATTCAGTTTAACTTTTGCCTTTTTGTAAGGAGTTTCTTCAATGAAAAAGGTTCTCTTAATATGTTCCTCTAAACCTACGAATTTTTTAGTTATTCCCAAACAAAATACCCTTCAATTTTTAATTCAGGAATTTTACCGACTGATAAATTCAAATTCTACATTACTCCCGGACTATTTTTCGGTCAAGCTTAGATGTTTTTAAAGTATAAATTACATGGAAAGCGGGATGCTACATGCTACCCATCGACTTTCTGGACCTCTACAAAAGAAATTTTTATTGAGATGTTTCTTTCTTGGAACAAGTATTATATACTTGCACCAATTTCAAATAAATAAGATTTTACGGTGAATATCAATCATTTCTTCTTGAGATACATTTACTTGAATCAAATAAAACAGTCCTTGGCGTTAAGTCACATGTATTCACCACAAAAATGGAAAAGTTCAATTTTTTTAAACCTAATGTAATCTCCAGTCGACAAATTTTCTACTTTCATGAATTTATCAAAAACTCGTACCTAGGAGATGATTACTTTGAGGAATGACTTGAATGTTGTTTTCTCGAATGAAGCTGATGTTTAAATTGAGCTTTCCGTACATCACGTTGAACAAAATTTGTGATATCCAAGTTTGCGTTAAATTGCCGTAATTTGTGATTCTGTTATTGTAAACTAATGCGATTTTTTTTAGTCAAGAAATATTAACTTCTTTTAACTCAACGTCATCTTACTACAATGTTAAAGCTTTTTCCGCGTAACAATATTCATGCTGATTCGGCATACGAAATGCTCACTTCAATTATAATTTACTTGGAACAGCGTATGATCGTGTTGATTGAGATAACAACCTATTTATTCATGAGAAAAATTTTGATTTTTGAGTAAACCAACGAATTTCTGGAATTAGCAAACTTTAAGCTAGAAAGAAATCAAATACTATTATTATTGCGACAAATAAAAGGAACTTCAATTCTAGAGAAGTTCGAGTTCTCCCAATCAAATGTATCTCAAGTAGAGATAACTGGTATTCACTATGAAATCATGTTTATTTGAAAATCAACAACAAAATGATAGTTTACGTAAAATTCTCTTGATAACATTAATTTTTTCTGTCAGTGTATATGAGGTCTTTTATGACTTAAAAGTATCTAAGATTTACTGAAAAATAGTCTTGGGTTTATGTAAAATAATCTCCAAATAAAAAATAAATTACATTTTTCAAATGATTTTCCGGAATTCCCTGCCCTTTTGTGTTCTATTCTTTCTTTTTCATTTTTTGTTACGTGACATTTGATGACACTTACGGGTCAGTAATTGGTGGTTAAATGAGAGTACAGAGGGGATAGGCAAGATGAGGTAGAGTACAGCACTTTGAGACCTCTCTTGGTTACTCGGCTCCTCGTGCCACCTTCCTTTCTGTACATGTTCTCCTCCTCAAAAGCTCATTCCCCACGGTCTCCACCTCTACCCTTCCTTCGCCCTCACACAGCTAGAAAGTAATCAATACTCGGAGGGAAGGTGTGCGTGAGTGGAGGAGTGTAGAGTCGTTGCGTCTTTCGGCTGAGACCATTGGAAAATCTCTGATTATTTTCAACACCCAATTGAATTCATCAATCTATTAATTCAATCATTCCAGATCAGTTATTGATGGGGAATATCTCGGGATTGGAAGGAAATTTTAGTACAGATCTTTTTTGTTGTCTCCATCAGAAGTTGATCAAAATTTTACATTCGGATTATAAAATAAGTATCAAAAATTTAGGACAAATTATTCATGTTGTTCATGTTGAAATTTCATTCAGAGGTAATTTTGAGAGACAGAGATATGAAAATAATAGAAAAAAACAATTTTCCATTTCAAAAATATTTTTGAAAGCTTCAAGATGAGACCAGATTTATTCAAATCTTATCATTTTGTCAGGAGATATTGAGGATTTAAAATGGTTTATTTTACGTTATTTTGCATCATTTGAAAAATAATATTTACCAAATTTTAAAACTTCTCATCACAATGGAATTTCCAATTAGAATTTAACAAAATTGGAGACAATTTAATTTTGTTCCTATTATAATCGTATTCAGAAATGACATTCATTTAATTTAAGATCAGTTCTAAGATATTCTCCAAAACTGCCGCCTAATAGGAATCATATTATTTTGCTTTACTATTTCACCACTGCCTTATATGAACAAAAAATATTATCATCTCGACGGAGAATAATGGTACTTGGAAAGAGATAAAAATTTGGAAAAGCTTCCTTGGAATTATCCTGTTCGTTATCGATTACGATTTATCTAAATCGTACCATTCGATGAGGAGATCGAATGGTATTGACGATTTACGAAGGTCTATTTTACTTACTTTCCCTCACTTGAAAAATAATATTTAACAAATTTTAAAAGTTCTTATCGCAATGGAATTTCCAATTAGAATGCAACGAAATTGGAGAGAATTCAACTTTATTCCTATCACAGTCTCATTCAGAAAAGATATTCATTCAATTTAAGATTAATTCCGAGATATTCTCCAAAACACGAGCCTAATAGGAATTAAATTGTTGAAAAACTAATATCATCTCGACGGAGGAAAATTCGACTTGAAAAGAGATAAAAATTTGGAAAAAATTCCTTCGAATTATCATGTTCGTTATCAATTAGGATTTATTCACATCGTACCATTTGATCAGAAGATATTGAAAATTTACGAAGATCTATTTAACTTTACTTACCCTCATTTGAAAAATATTTACCAAATTTAAAAACTTCTCATCACAGCTGAATTTCCAATAGAAAATTAAGAAAATTGAAGAGAAGTTAATTTCATTCCTATTACAATCTCAGTGCTTCAGGAACAGGGGAGTCTAATTGCCGTGCAAGAAGTACGAGTGTTTACGAAAAAAGGAAAAAGCGAAAAAAAGAAGAGAAGTTGAAAAAAAAGAAATGAGGAGTAAAGAAATGAAAGAAAGAACGGCTCCTACATACTTGAGCAATCGAGGGGCGCGTAATTGGCCCAGAGTCACCTTGAATGTGTGCATCCGGGGGTAAAAATTCCCGAAAAAAAAGAAGATGAGGAAGGGTGGAATATCTCTGCCTCTTCAGAGATTCTCAAAATGAATGTGAGGGGTTTCAGTGTTTTTTTGTGCTATTGAACGTCTTGTTTCAGTTGCCTCTTAATTTTCTGATTAAAAAAATGTCAAAAGTCATTTGAAAGACAATGGTGTACTTCAAGGACTTCCTGAAGTTTCAAATGCATCACAGGAATAATATGATGAATAGAAGAAAAAGGATTATTACAATTTTTCAACCCGTATTTACCAAGTTATGATTTTTTTTGTCATCAATTAATCCATTTCCATAGGTAATTTGGAGACATCAACTCAGACTTATCATTGACAAATAAAGAAAACAAAATGGAGCGATTGTAAGGAGAAAACTCCCTCTTGAGATGAAAAAAGTAGATCATGTTATTTAATTTCAGAAAAATTCATGAAGGAGTCTTCCTTCCTTCAACATTTACTTGAAGTTTGTCCAGTTCTCGAACAAGAATGATTCTTTTTTAATTAGAACAAAAAATCATTCTATTTACAATATTTCTATCGTTTATTCCACGAACTTTTGTGTGGGAACTTTTCTCCAGTCAATAATTTACTTTCTTGAAAGTTCTTGAGTACTAATTCGCTAAAAATGATTGTCATACGCATTCTGAGTAGAGAATTGCATTGCCGTTTTGGTATTGTTGACAATAACTTCAGTAATTGATGATTTCATTCCTGTATCTAATTTAGAAATAGATGTTTCAATAGCTAACGAAGTCCAAATCTGAGAAAAATACCAAATTTTTCAAAGAATTTAGTGTTTAGAGTTGAATGAATTAAAGATATTCATTCAATTCAAGATAAATTTTGAGATATTTTCTAAAACTACAACCTAATAGGAATCAAATTATTTTGCTTTACTACTTCATTACTGAGTTGTACAATAAACAAATACTGCAATCTCCACGAAGGAAAATTCTACTTGAAAAAAGACAACAATTTAGAGAAGTTTCCTTGGGGTTAATCTGTTTATTGTTGCAGGATACATAACTATTCCATTCATGTATGAAATCCAGAAATTGATATTTCAATAGTCGACGAAGGCCGAATCTAAGATAAATACCAAAAATTTACAGAGAATTTAGTATTTAGAGTTGAATGAATTAAACACAATTCAAGATCAATTCCGTGATATTGTCCAAAACTATACCCTAACAGGAATCAAATTGCTTTGCTTTACTACTTTACTACTGACCTATTCAAAAAACAAACATCATCATCTCCCTCAAGGGAAATTCTTTTTGGAAAGAGATAAAAATTTGGAAAAGTTTTGGAAACTTACAGACATGATTATTCCCTTCATCTATTCAATCTAGAAATCGATGCTTTAATAGTCAACAAAGTCCGAATCTGAGAGAAATACTAAATTTTTCAAAGAATTTAGTGTTTAGAGTTGAATGAATTGAAGATGTTCACTCGATTCAAGATCAATTCCGAAACTACAGCCTAATAGAAATGAAATTCAGTAGCGAAGTGGTAAAACGGAAACTGGTCCATTTTGATAATTGACCAGTTTCCATTGAATATCTCGGAATCTAAGGGAGATAGCAAAATTTTTGTTGTAACCTTTTTTTTAGAGTCGATTAAGAGCTACAACAAATGTGATTACAAAAATTTCGCTATCTCTCTTAGATTCGGAAATATTCCTCAAAAACTCAACTGGAAATACGGAAAACAAATATTCTAATTTCCACGATAAAAAATTTTCCTCCAGTAAAAGAGTAAGAATTGTTGGCAGAATTTTCTGGACGTTTACCAGTTTTTTTGAGGAATTTTGGAAAGATTGTTGAACTAAATCTTTTGGAAGATTTGTGTCAACACATATCTTTCTTCTATTCTACTAGATTTCCTTTTTTACTTGAATTCCCACAAATTTCTCGGCACTTAGAAATTTCACTGAGAGAAAAATATAATTCTTCTGACTATATTCCATCACCATCGAATTATAGTCAAAAAGTCCTCAACAATATTTCATGGGTTACGGTAACTATGGCCGCAGAAATAATTACTACAATGGAATGTAGTCATTGCAATTATTTTATAGTTCTCCTCACGATAGATTTGTCGTGGTTACTTTTGAACTTTGGTTAATTTAATGTTATGTGCCGCATACAAAAAAAAATCGTATCGTTCACCAAAATGCCTCAACTATTTTCGTATTGTAAATCGAACTTCAAATTTTTCTCTCAGTGTTTATACGCTGTCATTACACATGCTTCTCCATGAAAAAATTCGGCAAATTTTTACTTAAAATTCTCCGCAACCTCCCCTTTCACCGCCGCAAGTCTTTATTCATAAGAATATATCAAGCTGTAAGGAAACTCCCCCAGCCGTATGGTCTCCGGTGAAAACTGCCACGCGCAGCTGAAACTTTCCTCATGAACCTTTGACAAGAGTTTTTCCAGGAATGTCTCCAATATCACAGAGACACATCCAAGAAGACCAACAACACAACGGTAGGTGGATTATCCATTTGGCTCACTCTTCATTCTCACAAGTACACTGAGTTATGATGAACGCAAAAGAAAACAAAGTGAGATGGAAAAACCTAGTTTCTTGTAAATTTACCGGCTAGATCCGAATAGAAATAAAGGCAAGTCTGGAGTGAAAGGTAGATCAATGGATTCGGATGACTGAGCGTGCAAATGTTAAACAAAAAGTGAAGGATGATGTGAGAAGAAGGGCCACGTGTTGAATGTGGAAGAGGAGAATGGAGGGAACTGAAAAGTGAGTAAAAGCTGAGACATGAAAATTCCTTTTGTATGTGCGTCAATCTTTTTAATCTTGACATAGCAGTGACGGCTGTGTATGCTAGTTGCAACAAAAGAGAAGTTCGGTAAACTCTTGTGACGCAGAAACTTATTTTACAGTTGCTATAAATAGTTAATGATTAAATAAATCGATCAATAGATGGGAGCATTAGGATACAATGGGGTTGGAGGGTTCGCTTCAGGAATAAAAATGGGGGAATTGGATTGGAATATGGGAGATGGGGAAGGTTGGGTATGCAAATCAAATCCGGTGCGGTTTTGAAAAATGGCGATTGGATTGGGGACGCCATTTTTACGCACGTAATCGATTCAGCAAAGCTCGGAGGTATTGCAAAAGAATTTGATATCGAGGTTTGGGGATTTGGAGGAGATTAATGGGGGAGAGAGGGAGGGGAAGGAGGGAATTGCTCCTTTTAGAATTTCTGGGGAAGCGGAAGGATGTTAATGGACACCTCGAGAGTTGTTGGTTGATTTTCGTGGCGATTTAGTGGTTTTTATTTTTAGAATTGCGTGTTTTTGGTGAAGACAGGTATACTAGAAACCTTAGAATTAGAATTTTTTAAGATTCAAAAGTGCAGGGCAGAACGCATCGGTTGATATTAGTGGAATCGTGATAATTTTACTCCAAAATGTTGGATATTTCCCACGATAAGGTACAGCATTGGTTTGGAATTAAAGGTAAGGGTCTTATGTGCGTTGATTTGTTGAAAATTATATGAAAATTGTAAGATTAAACTGAATTGTAACGAATGACTGAAAAGATTAAAAATACAAGTAGACATTACATCCAGAAAAATGATTGATTTTAATTAAATAAACTTTATTTGAATTGAAGAAATTCGTTGTTAGAATCAAATAAACGGGTTATTTGATTCAAGTTAAAGTTATTTAATTCAAATGAACAATTTTTCTGCGTCCAGTGAAAATTAACTGTTCGATTTTCGACAGCCATTGGAGTGTTAGACCTATTGTTCTTTCAATGATTCGTATCCATCAAATAGATGACAACCTTTTCTGTATTGTTGGCTTGTAATGAAGGGCTCAGTGCCGAAACAATCGACAATATCGACAAGACAAGATCAGTCCATTTATCACGTTTGACCACTTCTATACAGCATTGTTAACTAAAAGATGGTCTTTCCTCAATTTCTACCGAATCAGAAGCTGTTTGCTCTTATCAGATACCTGAAAAACTTTTGGATTACTTCCCTAGAAATATTCCCATCAAAGTTCTCCTACTTAAAATTATCTAACATTAGAATTTGATTGTCTTTGATACAAATCCATGACAATCTCTCTTATACACGGAGATAAATGGTCTGTAAAAATTACGGAACTCACAATTCGCTCAGCGATTACGGAATCGACTTGGAAAATTTAAGTGACGGTATCGTAATTTTTCACAGGAGATTCAGATAAAAATTACGGAACGCTCTGTAAAAATTTCGTGACAGTTGCGTATCATTTCCTACAACGTCATTTCGCTCCGGAATTACGGAAAAGATACGTAATTTTTATTGAATATTTCTCTCCGTGTATTGCTCGCTCGTATTGAATCAGTCATTGCTGTAATAATTGACAAGACAAGATAATTCAACTTATCAGATTTTATCACTTCCATACGTAGGTAGGGAACACCATGAAAATGGTCTTCTACGAAATCAGAAGCTATCTAATGTTTTCGGACGCTTGAACAACTTCATCAAATTATTCTCATTTCGTCCGTAAATGTTACCCATTTTTTATAAAACCGTCGTTCAATACTTCAATTTTTTCTCTGTTCATTCAAATATATGACAAGTTTTACTGCTTGCATTCAATCATACATCATCGAAGTAATTGAGAATATTGACAGGACAAGACAAGTCGGCTGATCACATTCTACCACTTCCGCACACAATTGTGGGCAACAAATTCTCTCTCTCTCTCTCAAGTTTACCAAGAACAAATTTATCAGAAGTTTTTGGATGCAATCAAACTCCCGAAGAACTTCCACAAAAGCTTCCTAGAAAGATCGAAATTCAAACTGTCCTCATATGCCTCTTAAAAATTGTCTGTTTGGTGCAAATCCATGGCAAACTGCTCTGATTTTTTAAATCACTCATTACCAAAACAATTGACAATATGGACAAGACAAGAACAGGTTTTCTTTCAGTTTCTCTTCAATCAGAAGTTCTTTGATGCTATCAAACTCCTGAAGCTTTCCCCCGAATCGCATTCAGTGCGACTATCTTTAAAAAATTGGTAGTCAACAGTCCATGAAATTTCATTTTTTTTCTAACAGTGCACGTATTGAATCACTTATCGAAATAATTGACAAGTCGACTTTCACGACGTCCATACACGATTGTCCCCACAAAAAATGCTTTTCTTCCGTTCCTATTCAACCAAAATCTGTTTGATGCTATCAAACCCCCGAAGAAACTCCGTAGAGGTTTCCTAAGGATATCCTCACCAAATTATTCCCATTTCACTCCTAGAAATTGTTCGTCTGTAATGGAACAAAGGCGACGAGACTGAGGTATTGAATTACTGAAAAAAAATTGCAATATCTCTCTTTCAAACTTCCCCAGACCGCCCCGATTTCCGGGATTCTACCTGATGTAAACCGTTAGGTCCAAAATCCCTTTTTCCAGAAAGGCCACCTCGACAGTTCGATCGTTGATTATCGAAGGATGATACTCGATGGGATTAGTTAGCTCTGGGTTTCACCAATGCGCAGTTAACAGGTATAGAAGGTAGAAGGAATCCATCGCCTTCCGGGGACGAAACAAACAAGATGAGGCATATATAACCTCAGGTAGTCAATTCTCATGGCCGTTTGTAGCCACATAAAGACAGACTGTTTTTGTGTGTCGGGTACAGGGCCATGTGGGTGAGGTTTTGTCGGGCTGATAGATGCTAAAGCCGACGGAGGTGGAGAACCCAAGAGGGCACTTCTTGGAAATCGCTCAACAAAACTCTATGCTTGCTCATAACGGATAGGGAAAAAGAAGGATGGAGACTAAAGAGATTGGGATGGGTTTTACTGGGCTCCCAGGGTTTCTACTTCTCCAGAGACAATCAGCCGTGTTTGCATATTACCTGAGCTCGACATTTTTCTTTGAAAACTACTACTTCGTCGCCTCCGTAGGGATTGGAAATTTTAAGTCCGAGTTGAACTGAGAGACTTAACGATTTCCCGCCGAAATTCATAATTTTCTGGGCTCTCTTTGGAGAGATGTTGGACATTTCCGATCCAAAAAGAGGCTGACGATCCTTCTTATCCGGATTGTTCTCGAGACATCCATCGAAAACGATTTCGATGTTAAAATGAATTTTTACAATATCTCGAGAACTGTTCGAGTAAACGAGGTCGTCATATTCTTTTTGGATAGGATTTTTCCCCGGCTTTCCGATAGCTTCGACGGTTTTTGTGAGAAACCATTCTGTCGGTTTCAGCTCGGAAAAGAGAGATTTTTTGAGACGATAAGTTAGGTTTTCCGCTGAGATGACTTTCCGGGGCGATTTTTCTCCCGAAAAATTGAAGAATTCGATGTTACCGGCCCTGCGGGGGCGGAACGCGCGTTTCAGCCCGCAGATAGAGCCACGCACAACTCTACGCACAGCAAAACTGAGTCACGCACGATTCCGCGTTTCATAACCGCGTGCTCGATACCACGTTGCCTGATTTTCATACTCAAATTCATTCGTATCGTATTTATAAATAAAAACGCAATATTCCATTGAGCAAATTTATCCCCCCGAATGATTCTATCTGGACTCATCGTTAATCATCTGCGAGAATTTGGGAATAATCACTTGCGGAATTTCTCAGCTAAATACTTTCCCCAACTCGAAGTATCGCATTCTAAAACCTCAATGATTTCATGATTTTTAAGTTGCGCATTTTAAAGAGGAGCACGAGAATGAGTCAAATGGAAAATATTATTTTTCAACAAAAGTAAAGAAGAAACGCTAATTACTTTCCCCAACTTAAAGTATCGCATTCTAAAATGTCCTCAATGATTTAATGATTTTTAAGTTGCGCATTTTAAAGAGGAGCACGAGAATGAGTCAAATGGAAAATATTATTTTTCAACAAAAGTAAAGAAGAAACGCTAATTACTTTCCCCAACTTGAAGTATCGCATTCTAAAATGTCCCCAATGATTTCATGATTTTTAAGTTTCTCATTTTAAAGAGAAGCACGAAAATGAGTAAAATGGAAAATATTATTTTTCAACAAAAGTAAAGAAGAAACGCTAATTACTTTTCCCAACTTGAAGTATCGCATTCTAAAATGTCCCCAATGATTTCATGATTTTTAAGTTTCTCATTTTAAAGAGAAGCACGAAAATGAGTAAAATGGAAAATATTATTTTTCAACAAAAGTAAAGAAGAAACGCTAATTACTTTCCCCAATTTGAAGTATCGCGTTCTAAAACGTCCTCAATGATTTCATGATTTTTAAGTTGCGCATTTTAAAGAGGAGCACGAGAATGAGTAAAATGGAAAATATTATTTTTCAACAAAACTAAAGAAGAAACGCTAATTACTTTCCGCTACTTGAAGTATCGCATTCTATAATCTCCCCAATGATTTAATGATTTTTAAGTTTCATATTTTACAAGAGAAGCACGAAAACAATGAGACAAATCGAAAATATTATTTTTCAACAAAACTAAAGAAGAAACGCTAATTACTTTCCGCTACTTGAAGTATCGCATTCTATAATCTCCCCAATGATTTAATGATTTTTAAGTTTCATATTTTACAAGAGAAGCACGAAAACAATGAGACAAATCGAAAATATTATTTTTCAACAAAACTAAAGAAGAAACGCTAATTACTTTCCGCAACTTGAAGTATCGCATTCTAAAATGTCCCCAATGATTTCATGATTTTTAAGTTTCACATTTTAAAGAGAAGCACGAAAACAATGAGACAAACGGAAAATATTATTTTTCAACAAAACTAAAGAAGAAACGCTAATTACTTTCCGCAACTTGAAGTATCGCATTCTAAAATGTTCTTAATGATTTCATGATTTTTAAGTTTCGCATTTTAAAGAGGAGCACAAAAACAATGAGACAAATAGAAAATATTATTTTTCAACAAAACTATATAAGAAACGCTAATTACTTTCCCCAACTTGAAGTATCGTCTCTAAAATATCCCCAATGATTTCATGATTTTTAAGTTTCGCATTTTGAAGAGGAGCAGAAAACAATGAGTCAAATGGAAAATATTATTTTTCAACAAAAGTAAAGAAGAAACGAGAAGCGACCTCGAATGTTGGGGTCCACAAGCGGCCAACACCATTAATGCCAGTGAAGCCGATGGGTTGAAGGCGCTTCTGAGAATTTCATCCACATTCGAATTCGTAACGTGCGTTCCATGGGCTCTAGCCACATACCACCGTACTTTACAAACACACCAATACGTCCAAAAGAAAAAAAGAAGCGTTCATTATATATGAGAAGATCTAACTGGCCGAAAAAAACAAGAGTGAGCGAGACGGAGACACTGTTCATTCTATTGCCAAGGAATCACCGCTAATTTCCAGAGATAACGCCATTGCGTTTGCGTCATCAGCCAAAGATATTTCGAATATTGCAGATGAAATTCGGGAAAAATAGAGAAGATAATTGAAAGAAATTCTCAATAATTTTTTTCGGAGCGAAAAGAGATTCTGCCAGATTTTTCTTGCCATTTTGCTTCATGAAGTTCAGTCTTGAAGACTTGATTTCTCATTTTGATGAATAAGCTCTCGTTCGGTTGTTGGAAGTCATTGAATGGAGGGAGGGGAAAAAATTGGTGGACTGACGTAATTTCAACGCTCTTTCGGGCACTATGTTTTCAGAAAAGTGCTTACATCCGGAAAACGGACGCACACGCCATCACCAATACCATCACCAAACGGCCTCACATTGACGGTAGAGTGGAAAGTTCTAGGTGCCGACCTAGGCACAGTGCAATCGCAAATTGTTTGGTGGGTTCAACTCTTCATTTAACACGTGGAGATCGGACGACTCAACAAGCATTTTGTAATTATCTGTTCTTTGGCAGGGAAAATTCAATGATTGACGGAGCGAAAAATCTTTTAAAAAATAGGCTTAAATTCGTTGTGCATTCGGTTTTCAGGAATTTTTATCAGGATTCTAGTAAGAAATGCCATAATTCCAGCGTGAATTACAATATCCGTACTGTTCCACTCGAATTTTCGCTGGAAGTATGACATTTTTCCATGATTTCAGCGTAAATTACAATATTTGTGTTGAATTTTCGCTGAAATTATGATATTTTTTCATAATTCCAGAGTAAATTATAATATTTGTGTTAAATTTCGCTGAAATTATGACATTTTTCCATAATTCCAGCGTAAATTACAATATTTGTGATGAATTTTCGCTGAAATTATGAAATTTTTCCGTAATTCCAGCGTAAATTTCTGTTGAATTAAAAAATTATTTTCTTCCAATTTCTGTTGGATTTTCGCTAGAATTGTGGAATTGTGGAATTTCATTAGGAGAAGGTGGGAAAAAGTGGAGTTTTGTCAAAACAGGAAAAGAAACATTTTCTTGACATATTGAAGTAGGAATTTTTGTGAATGAAAGGAAGAGGCTCATAGAACTGTTGAAGGAACTGAATTATCCACGAAATTCCTCATTTTTCTGATATCCTTCATCTTCAGGGAGATTACACAAATCAAGATCATTTACCTTGAATATAAATTCTTTCAGAAATTCAGAGGTCCTTTTCATAGTCCAGAAAATTTTCCACCAAAAATTCTTTTCCACATTTTCTCCTAAAAACACTAATTACCGGCATAATTTCACTTTGCAGAAGATATTTAGAATCAATGTTGATCACAAAGATTCAACTTGGAATGCATTTTCCTCTTTGCGTCCATCTGAAATTTCGTCTTTTATGTTTATTCACATCATCCAGCTCACTTCTGATCTTTGTGAATGGCAAACATGATAAAACCAAGCGAATAAACCATTTCTTAATTTTTTTTATTTGAAGAAATAAATTTTTTCCCATAACTAAGAGGAAACGAAATATTTTCTTAACATTTTGGAGCAGGAATTTTAGTGAATGGAAAGGAGAGACTCATGGAATTGTTAGAGGAGCTGAATTATCCACAAAATTGAGAATTTTTTCTGACACCCCTTATCATCAGGGAGATTACATAAATCAGAATCATTTACATTGAATATAAAATCTTTCTGAAATTCTGAGGACCTTTTCAAATCCCAATAAATGTTCTACAAAAAATTCCTCCGACCATTTTCTCCTAAAATTACTAATTACCAAGATAATTCCATAATTCACAGATAATCATCACGCTCACTTCTCATCTTTTTCAGCGGCAAAAATGACAAAATCAATCAAATGAACGATTTCTTATTTTTTTATTAGAAGAAAATAAATATTTTCTTGGAATTTTGGAGCAGGAATTTTTATTAATGAAAGGAAGAGACTCACGGAAGTATTGGAGAAGTCGAATTATCCACGAAATTCATAATTTTTTCTGATACCCCTGATCTTTAGCGAGATCACACAAATCAGAATCATTTATATTGATATAAAATCTTTCCGGAATTCAGAGGTCCTTTTCATATCCCTGAAAATTCTCAACAAAAAATTCCTCTCCCCAGTTTCCCCTAAAATTACTAATTACCGAGATAATCCCATAATTCCCAGATAATCATCGCGCTCACTTCTCATCTTTTTTAGCGCCAAAAATGATAAAAATCAATCAAATAAACGATTTCTTGGTTTTTTATTAGAAGAAAATAAAAATTTTCTTGGAATTTTGGAGCAGGAATTTTTATTAATGAAAGGAAGAGACTCACGGAAGTATTTAAGAAGTTGAATTATCCACAAAATTAATCATTTTTTCTGATACCCCTCATCTTCAGCGAGATCACACAAAACAGAATCATTTACATTGATATAAAATCCTTCCGAAGTTCAGAGGACCTTTTCATATCCCTGAAAATTCTCAACAAAAAATTCCTCTCCCCATTTTCTCCTAAAATCACTAATTACCGAGATAGATCCACAATTCACTGGTTATAAGTGAATTTTCCTCGCACGACTGAAACATTCTCCCGAAAAATTTCATTTTATAATGGAATTTGATCATTCGTAGCAGATAATATCCTGAATGAAGCGGCTCAATTTATACGACTGTCAGAGGGGTAGAATATAATCCAATATTCCATTCAAACCATTCTGAAATTACGAGGAGGGAAACTTATGAATTCCTCTCTGTCACCAAATTTCTCGCTATGAAAATTCGAAGCCCCCTTCCGGTGCTAATAAAAGCCAGAATGGGGCCTTCGCCCCTTCGGTTCTTTGACAAAAACCCCCTCGCAACGTATATGGTCTATATTTTCCGTCATTATTTTTCGGGTGTATCATACGGGTACGACATGGAGAACTATTTTAGGCGACCATGCGGCAACACGCGCCGGTTCCTTGGCCACCCATGTTAACGGCGTTTCACAGTCACCGCCGTCACCTTCGAATGAGTCACGTCTACTTACGGTCCCCCACACCGGCCTTAACTTAATCATTTCTTTTGTCATTTATTTTTCATTTAATTGCTTTCATTCATTAACTTCCCGCCTGATTCAAACGCTTCGCGGCCAATTCCTTTTGACAATGAAAGTAAAATTGAAGAACAGAATTTAGTGTTGAAACAAAATGTTCTTAAATGTGGATTGAATCATCAACGTCACTGGGTTACATGTAAATTAATGAAAAATTTAGTTTGAGACGGTATTTTCCTCATTCGTAAGTCGGGAATATCTCCCAACCAGCTGATTTTACGTGAAAATTTCAGAAGAATTTTTCGTAGAGAAGAGTATTCTCCGCGAAAACGATCTTGTGACATTTTTTTGTAGAATTAATCGGGAGAAATAAACTTGTCGTATTGAACGTATTTTCGTCGTATTTTACGTATTTAAAAAATTTCTTTATCATAAATTATAATGAGTGAAACATTAATTTGAAAAATTATTTTCCTCATTCGTCACATTTCGTTTCAACTCGGTCAGGAAATCATCAGTCAAATTGAAATTGTAACGTTTTTGCTGGAAATTGTGTTGTTAATTCAAACACAATTTGTTTAAATTGAATTCAATCGCATTGGGA
Source organism: Diachasma alloeum (assembly GCF_001412515.2). Classification (NCBI taxonomy): domain Eukaryota; kingdom Metazoa; phylum Arthropoda; class Insecta; order Hymenoptera; family Braconidae; genus Diachasma; species Diachasma alloeum. The sequence continues at coordinate 1,293,312 of NW_021680452.1, read as the reverse complement.
TAAATTAAAATGACTGAAAAATTGAACTAAAATTATTTTCTTCTATCGTTAAATGGGGGTTATTTATTTTTTGTAACGAATTGAATTTTCTACAAAAAATAATTCTTGATATTTTGCTATGAAATTATCGTTAAGAAGAGAATTTACGAATGACCAAATCCACCGCTTTACAAGATTGTAAAATTATCGTTAAGAAGAGAATTTAAGAATAACAAAATCCACTGAGTATGACTTTACAAAACCCCCGAATTTTATGTTCATCGACTCAAACGCAACAACTGTATTGGGTTAAATGAAAATGAATGAAAAATTAAATTGAAATTATTTCCCCAACAGTTGATACCACGAGAAAATTAGAGAGAACATTTTTTGTAACGAATTGAATTCCCTACAAGAAATAATTCTTGATATTTTCCTATGAAATTATCGTTAAGAAGAGAATTTACGAATGACAAAACCGTCCGCTTTACAAGATTATAAAATCCCTGAATGCTATTTTTATTCACTCAAACCCAATAACGCAATAATTGCATTGGGTTAAATTAAAATGATTGAAAAATTAAATTAAAATTATTTTCTTCAATCATTGAATGGGGATCATTTCTCCAACAGTTGATACGATGAGAAAATTACAGAAAACATTTTTTGCAACGAATTGAATATTTTTAATTTATGGGATTATCGTTAAGAGAATTTAAGAATAACAAGACCCACCGAATGACTTTACAATATTGTAAAACCCCCGAATTCTATTCTCATCCACTCAAATGCAATAAATTTATTTTCCTCATATTTATTCTCCTCCCATTAAAATTAAAATGACTGAAAAATGAAACTAAAATTATTTTCTTCAATCGTTAAATGGGGATTATTTCCCCAACAGTTGATTCCACGAGAAAACTACAGAGAACATTTGTTCTAACGAATTAAATTTTCTACAAGAAATAATTCATAACATTTTCCTATGAAATAATCGTCAAGATGAGACTTTACGAATGACAAAACCCACCGAATATGACTTTACAAGATTGTAAAACCCCCGAATGCTATTTTCATCCACTCAAACGCAATAACTTTTATATTCCTTACATTCATTCTCCTCTCATTCGCCCGAACAATGACAACTAATCCCGTCTCATTCGAAAAATAACCGCTGATTGTCATTCCCTGACAGTCGTCACCCATTCTTTTATCAACCTCTCCATTCCCAACAAATAACATCAACAAGTCCCCGCAAACAGCCTATTCCCCCGGAAATCTGGTCAAAAATTTTCCACCACAGTTCCAAACCCTCGACTGCTTTGAAATTCGCCAAACAAAATATTACAATTTCGAAGCAATCGAATCCAACTAAAATCAAATCCACAAACTTAATTAATTACCTTGCAGCGTCTCCATTTTTCTCCTCAATATCCAGTCGCTCCATCTCCTTCTGGAGCATGCCCCCCTCGGCGAATTTATCCAACGACATTTTATCAATCCAATCACCCACAAAAAAACTGTGAAAATCAATTAAACTGCTCCAAAGTCACCACCAACTTGATAAACAAAAATTACTGGCCTTTCACACTTCCTCCACGATAAATAATATCTCCTCCCTTCTATATATACTATTTATATATAAATCTTTCTCTTCCTTAAACCGTAATATCCTTAATAAATATTAAAGGAGCTCAAATATTTCTATCGCTCAGCAATAATGCTCAACGACTGAGGTAGACTCAAACACTGGCACACACTTTAAATCCTTCCTCCAATATCCGACCGTTAACACTTGACTCTTCTTTGACGCAAACAGCCGAAAGGTAAGTCTCTCTTTAAATTTATTAAATTAGGATAAAAACTCTCTGAATAGGTTAATAATAAATATAATAAACCAAATTCGGGTAAAAAAAATAATAATAACAGGGGGGGGATGGGTTTGTCACGGGTACAACAACACCACTGGGGCAATACACTCCTCACGCGGGTTTAGCAACCGGCGACAGTTGTTACTAGAATGCCTAGCGTTTCCTCACTCCCTCTCTTCTTCGCCCCTCCTCCAGGTTTTCTATCTTTCCTTCGAGCCGGTCCGGGGTTCGGGGCTCCTCAGTCCGCGTGAAAACGCTCCCTTTTTCCCACTCCCCTTCTCTTCACTCTCGCACTTCACCGAATTTTCCTGGATTATTCAGACGATCAATTTGCTTTTTTTTTATTATTATTTTGGCGAGCTGTTGGTTAAACACAGATTGGCAGTGATTACTTATTCCAATTGTTATTGACGAACAATTTGATTACTCAACTCCACAATTACCACAATTAAAATGCACCACTGGGTTTCATTCAAATAATAAATGAAATAATAAGTCACAAGTTCATTAGCACGTAATTGTTTGAATTTTGAAAGAATGTCCGAGACCGAAAAACGTTGGGCTGCGAAAACCGCCCACACGATGCGTACTTAATTCCGTATGATACTGATGTGGAATATGAGAAAGGGGGGGATTGGTGGTGAATAAAAAAAAATACAACACCGACAGAAATTTTCTCTTCCTCGATTTTCGGTATACGCGCGTCACGTACATGCACGCGTGCGTACTGTCGGGGCGTCGGCGGATTCGAGCGGCGTCGGCGGAGAGAGTAAAATAAATTGAGAATTGGGTGGTGGTAGAAAAGGTTTAATTTCTGCTTTTCCTTGCGGGTGGTGGGGGTGTGGAATTTAATGAACTGGGATTATTGTTTTATTACTGTCGTGTGAAAAATTTGGATTGGGAGAAAATTGAGGAATTTTCAAAAAAAATTTTCTTCTCTTTTGGGAAATGAAAATTCAGCCGAAATGGGGATGATTTAACCAAAAATAAAAAAAAAATTGTCGCTTGCTGGTGGTGGCACAGCCGTGTGAAAACAGCAGCCGTGCTGTGGTTTAATATTGCCGGTATATCCTGTGCGAGAAAGCGCGGGTACACTGATATTATTTTTATAATCGTGGTGCGCAGCATAGTCGCATTAAGAGCGGGCATGGGGCTAGGCCGCGCCCAGTTGTGCCCCCACTATGGGTCACAGCCACCCGGTGTATCCCCACTTTTGTTGGATTTCGGGTGGACAACGGCGGCGGTCGGGGGG
>NW_021680452.1:1275272-1289611 GCF_001412515.2 Diachasma alloeum | reverse complement strand
GGGGGGGGGTGCGAGAAAGACAGAGAGGGGACACGGGGGTTTCTCCCCACTTGGGTTATTTCCCGCGGGTGTTAACCCCACTCCACTGGCGCCCGGGTAGAACTCAACGGAATAGAGCAGAATAGAACGAAATGGGGGAGAACGGTGGTCCCCCCCCCGCGTCAACCGAACCATCCGCCTCTTCCGCCCGAACCCCCCGCCGACATGTACCAAACAAACAGCCAGGATGGATTTTTTGGTGTGCGGTGCGCAAGACAGAATGGAGCTGGATGGGACAGAATGGAACACCGCGAATTGGAAAATGCGTGCACGTCAGCGATGTGTGGATGCTACGTGAGTACGCGGGGTAACGGAGGTGGAGACATCTGGCGGACGCCGGTAGGTAATCATGTGGCGTTGGACGGTGCTCCCCTTCTTTTTGGGTTGGAGTGGGGGGAGGGGGGGAACTTCCCACCCATTCTCAACAACAACGATCAAGGCCATTCTCCCTCTCTGCGGTTGTAACCACGTGGACGGATCAGCGGTGTTTTTCGGGGATTCTGGTGGGGTGCGGCGTGGGAGGGGCGGGAGGCGAGTGGCGGCGAGGGGTGATGGAATTTGTAGTTCTTCTGGTTGAGGTTGGTTACGCATTTTTGGTGGGTTAATTCAATTTTTTTGGTTTTTCGTTGGTTGGTGATGATTTTTGGGATGGACAGTTGAAGTTTGCACTTTGGGTGTAATGGGAATTTCAGGAGTTTTGAGTTGGTTCTTTGTCTTTCATTCAATACTTGCTGTTGATGAGAAAAAATTTTTTTTTTTGTTTTCCTGAATTTTTTATTCATGTTGATATTTTTGGAATTTGGGTAATTAAAATTAATGTTGTTGATTTTGGAGAAATTAGTATAATGACTTCTGTCAGTAATTGACATTTAGTTAATATAAATAACAAATTGACAAATTAATTTGTTTCAAGTTATAGCTGTATTTGCATTTTTAATGTGAGTTTGAACTCAGGTTAAGATCATATTGTTTAAGGAATTTATTATTCATCTTGGGAATTCAACGAAATCAAGTTCTCCATGTTAGACGAATGGCAGGTTGAATTTGTTAACTCATTGTAAAGATTGAAGATCATATTAAATTGGATTTTTAATAGTTTGAAAATTGAGACCAATAAGTGCTTGAATTTCCAGAATTTGCAATTATTTTCATTGTCGTTGAACTCAAAAAATCCAATTTCATTGAACATTCCTTCGGCTGATGTTAGAATTTGAATTTTAATTACATTTTATTTAATGTTATTTTACATTTTGGGCACAATCCGAAATTCATGACTTTTGAATTATCTTTGTCTTTTTTTAGTTATCTTTTTGTCTTTGATTTAAACTTGCTGTTGATGAAAAAAATAACCTCATCTTTATTTTCATGAATTTCCTCATCATTTTTATATTCACATCAATTTTTATGAAATTTGGCTCATTGCAATGCTGTTGATTATCTCTATGTCCATGAATTTTAATTTGGGAGTCACGGGAAAATTTGGAGAAATCAATACCACGAATTTTGTTATTACTTTATATTTAATGAATATTAATTGATAATAAATTAATTTGTTTTAAGTAATAGCTGCATTTCAATTTTCGATGGGAGTTTGAACCCAACTCAAAATCAAATCGTTCCCGGAATTTATTAATCATTTTGAAAATTGAACGAAATTGAGCCATTGTTCTAATGACAGGTTGTATTTTGCTAAGATTGAACATCACATTCAATTTGATTTTTAATAATTTAGAAAATAAAGACAATAGTTGCCTGAATTTTTAATGATTTTCATTGTCGTATGGCCTCCAAAACTCCAATTTCATTGAAAATTCCAGAAATCAATTGATTTATCCGCAGCAATATATCTGAATTTTTATAGAAATTAGTGGTTGTTAGAATTTTCAAGTTTTTTCACTGAAATTTTAAAAGTAATGTTTTAAACGTGTAGTACCGTTACTACTTATTAACCAATAACCAAGGGCTCCTAGTTGAATTCTCACGGTGTACTCTTCCGGCTGGACATAAATTTCCAAAGCAAAACCTGATTCGGCAATGAAATTCAAATAAACCGTAGGACCCATACACCAAACCAGGAGCAATCAGCCAACCGCAATAACGTAGCTAGTTTTATGAATCTTTACTTCTCATCGTTTCGTCATAGTTGGTTCGGTAATTCCCCTTTAATGCACTGTTTCAAGTTTTTGACTGGAATTTCCGATAAATTTTTTCGAAAGGTTTCATCAAGCCACAGTTCCACTAGAATTTTAAGGAATTTCTTCGTTGAAATTTCACAATTTGATGAAGAAATCGATGAGGACTGTGAATGTTAATTCAATTATTTCATAAAAATTAATACAAATATTCTTGCATTTCTAATTAAGTGAAAATTTAGAATAATTTGGTGTTGAATATTCATGTTTTGACTGACAATTTACATAAGTTTGGGAATTTTAGTCTCCTTGATGCTCAAAAACTTGGAATTTCATTGAATGTTCAGTGAAATTTGAAATTTTGAGATTTTTTTCTCCAAATGAAACTTGAAGTCATTTTTTTGAAAATTACTACTGAACTGGCCATGAATAGTTTTTCAACAATTTTATTATTTTTTTTTCAAAAGTATATAATGGAAAAGGACGGTCACACAAGTAGATAAAAATTGAAATTCCATGCACAGTTGGTTAGTAATTTTCTGAAGGGTGACAATGAATTCGATTAAAGGCAAAAAATAATGAAATTTCAAATTTCAATAAACCTTTCTTTTTCTCGAATATCAACTAATCAGAGAGTAGCATGCGAGGCTACTCAATCGTTGTATCTCGGAAATGTGTCCCCAGCTCTGCATTTATTTTTTCCACGAAATACTGCACTCCGATTGGTCAACGTCTGAGTAAAAGAAATATTCCAACAAATACCACTGCTACATCAAAATTATCGGTTAAATTCTTCAAACTTCCCTGCATAAAAACAATGTGTCAAATTTTGCAGAAAAATTTTTAACCTGCAAAATTCGCCATTTTTAAGAAGAAAAATGTACTAAATTTTGCAGAAACATTTGTGACCTGGAAAATTTGAAACATTTTTGCTTCCAAATGGAAACATTGTATTCCTTAAATCCTAAATTTCAAATTTTTTATGTCAGGATAAGTAATTTTGGCTTCAGGAGTTCGAATATGCTATTGTTAGACGATGTCCAGATGTGTGTACATATTTATAATCCTTAAATTAAATTATTGTTTAAATAAATCGAATTGTGATTAAAATATTCATCGCAACGTAATCATGATCGAGATCGATTTTCACATTGGAGCAATGTTGGCTGTCAGTATTGGAACAATGTTGAATTCAATTTAAAATACATCGTCACAGAAATTCCATTCGGCAGCAAATTGCTAATTTATTAGCAAAAATATATTGTTTATGTTGCGACGAAAGCAATTTTCCACTTGTTTTCTATGTAGGTTAAAAATTGTTCTGAATTTTTCTTTGCAAATAATCGATAATTTTTTAGCATTCGTGGTATTACTACTAGAAAATCATTGAAATTCCTAATTTTTGAGCAACAGAAAGACGAGAATTTTCCAACTTATGTGAATTTCAGTTAAAACATAAATATTCAGCACCAAATTACGCTGAGTCTTCAAATAATTATCAATCACATTACATATTTAACTGAACATTTATGATTTCGATTTATGAAAATAAATCACAACTCACAACTGAATTAAAATTTACAGTTTACATCGATTGTTCCATAACATTGTGAATTTTCAATAACGAAATTCCTCGAAATTTCAGTGACACTGTAGTGTGATAAAAATTTGCAAGAAGTATACCGAAAATTTCCGCTAAAAATTTCTGACGGTGCATTATGAACAATAAGAGCTGAAGCAATGACAGTCGACCAAAATAGACAAAATAAGAGAATAAAATGAGAATAAGAACATTAAACGGAAGAATGTTGTACATGCAACATGGATTGTAATAAAGGCCTAATATATGTTGTATTCTGGAGTCTGAATGGTGACACCTGTGGTCTGTCTTCCGGTTGCGAACGAAATTATGCGTACAAATCACCGAATTACGCAGATTCCCGAACAGTGATGATTGTTAAAACTGTTGAGGAGCCTGAACCGAAGAGTAAACAGGGAATACCGAAGGAGATGGGGTTTATTTTTATGATGTAAGTCAGTTTGAAGTGGTCGCGAACGCGTTTGGACAAGTGGTTTTTGGGTACTTGGATGGGTAAAACTGGAAAGGGGGGCTGTAAAGTCACCCTTGAAAACACTTAAAATCACCCGGGGACCATCGTTATCCTCATTTGCTTAGTTGAATGACATTTATAACGTAATTTGCTGAATAGAATTGTTCATCCTCACGTGACAATAAAAATCGTAATGGCTCACTCAGATGAGAACAAAAATTATTTTGTATGCAAAAGGAAGAAGAAACGTTCTTACACGAGAAACGTACATTAAACACAAGTAATTTAAATAATTTAAATATTAATTGATAAGCGCTAACAAAATCATTAAAAAATTGAGAAATAGTAAAAAATATGAAAATAGAAAAATATAATTGCAATGACTTAAATGAACATCAATTATTGAAAAATCGAGAAGCGTTTCAGGAGAAGGAGAATGTTTTTTTAATAAAAAAAAATTTGATTGAAAAGAAAAATAAGCATTTCACACTGAAAAAGATGGAAAATGAGGTTTGAATTTTTTGTCCAAACATCTCCGATTATTCTTCTCTATTTGATGAATTTAGAACAAAGAGAGAAGTTTAGGTGGGTCATGAAAGGGAGCGGCATTCGGCCAAACGAAATATACTTAATTTATGTGCAGGCAAAATGAGTTATTGGCCTGATGAATACGACCTTGTTCGGCATCGTTTAAGAATTGGCCCCGTGATTACCTCGTCAGATTGAGGGAGAAAGATGGATAGATGAGAAAATCAAGTCGCTAAAGATCGACCAGTTATTCGCGTGTAATCCTCGTTAGTAGGTATTTTTAATGGAGTTACGTCGAAAATTCAGAGGTTATTTATTGTATCTGATGATGTCACCTTTGGTGGGTATTTCACGGGATCATTTTTAAGGAAAATGGGAGATTTTTTAGGTGAACTCAAATAATATTATCATTAAAACCAGCTCAATGCAATGAGGAAATTATTTGGTAAATATCTTGGAAGAGATGAGGTTTAGCAAACAAAATTTTTTCACCATTTTCAGGACAGCGACATTAAATTTAATTTAACGGATAAAAATCATGAAATTTCAAATTTAACCGGAGATTTGAGAAAATTTTGAATTTTTAAATAGCAGGAAAATAAGAATTCTCTAACTGTGTAGCATTTTTAATGAAGACATAAACCAAATTCCACCGATTAATTGAAAATTCAAGAATATTCACCTGAATTTTTCTGATTCCTATCAATTTTCATGAAAAGACAATCTTTACTGACAAAATTCCTTGAAATTTCAGTGAAACTATCACGTGATAATAGTTTCAAAGAAATGGCCCGGAAATTTCAGCCAAAATTTATTGACAGTGTACTTGCAGAATATTTTACAAAAAAAAATCCAGAATTATTTCTCTATTGATTTGTGAATAATGGAATTATCTGGATCATGAGCGATGTCAAGTGAATTTATTAAGAAACTTTCTCGTTGGAGAATTTCTCCTCTATAAAAAAAAAGTCTCTTTATATTCCAAATTATTTCAAATATTTACCTCAATGGATTATTTTACCAGAACATAACAAACTTCAAATGCCAAAAGGAATTTAATAACCCTAATCTTGTCCCAATACGCGATTCTGCGACTTTGGTCCCCTCCGTGCTCGCCTCCGTGGGGATTCGCCGCCGCGTTATTTAGACGCCAGCGTTGCCGAATTCACTCTACACTGCCCTGGCGCGTTCAGCGAGTTTCCGGCAACGTCGCGTAACTGCTAATTCAATTTAACATGGGAAAAAATAATTCATCTGTTGGAGATAATTTGTTTTCTTTATGAATTTCGGGAATTGTGTTCTTCTAAAAATTACGATAATTTTTTAGACAAATGTTTTCAAATTTTTCCGACTACCGTGGAGATACCAGTATCCGACAATCTAAGAAGTATCCCATGGCAAAACGTATGTATTTCGTTATCCAAGGCGAAAACATTATATGAAATGGACAGAAAGTGATTCTGAATATTTCAGGAACAAGAAAATGAAGAAAAAACGTATAAATAATGCATCAGTGAATAAATATGAACGTAAATGAGTCAGGGAGTCGCATGACTTAGTATCCGACACCCAAATATCGCATAGTCCCAGTATCCGACACTACTGAGGTCCCAGTAGCCGGCACTGTACGAGGTTAGGTTCATATTGCCAAATAATTAACAGGATATGATAATTGTGATCATTTATTGGATAAATTATCACAAAACAACACATAGAATAACTTTGATATTCTTTTAAAATTTGAAAAAGCTAAAATATTTGCGATTTATTTGATATCACTTATCTCTCTTTGATAGACGTTTTTTGGGAGGGTTTTTGCTGTCAATGCCTTTTGCAAATCCTCTTCCGTGAATTTTTTTCCTGATATTTTTGTTTTATTCCTATAATATATAATTGAGTGGTTAATTAATTACTGATGATTGTGATGTTCGTTTCATTTTTGCATTCAAATAATCGTTGGGAAGCGAGATACAATGGAAAAATATAACTGAGGTTAGATTATGGAAAAACACGTGTCGGATACTGGGACAGACTGCTTTACCAGTGTCCCAATACCCGACATCGTCATTTTTATTTGTTGGGAATGTTTTTAAGTAATTTAACTGTGTCTACGCCGTCCTTACATCACCCTACAATTGAAATATTTACTCACATTTTGCTTGTTTGCCGTCACACACGAAGCAGGGACTCTAATCTGTTTAGCTAAGAAAACGCCACGGCAGGTGTCGCATAGAGGCAGACCGACAGAAAAAAATTATTTAAAAAGTTATTCTACACGTAGAAGCGAAAACTCGCTGTCTAAACCACAGAAAAAACGTTTCTTTTCCTATTGAGTAATAAAAGAGGATGCTTTTTTAGTTGAAAAATAAAAAAAAAGGGAAATATCAGGGAAAGTATGCTCGAGTGTCGGATACTAGTACACTGTCGGATACTGGTACCTCCACGGTAGGCAGTCAATGGAAATTAAACAAAAATGACACGCTGCGGCGGGTCAAGTCTTACTTCTGTCAAAGATGTGAAGCGTGCGCCGAGATTGAAAATTTTTATTGCAAAATGGATTTAGTCTTTTCAAAAAAATTGTATTCTCTGTGCAAGCAAGAAATGTAATTTCTGGTGCTACTTCTTTGTTATTCGATGCTCCCATACGTATTTCACTCCCGGCAAATGCTCGTTTTATATGAAATAACGAGGGATAATAGTTTGTCATTTCGGCTATTCAATAATCACAGACAAAAAATGAATTTTCAAATCAAATAATAATAATGATATGACAGAAATCTTGTAATTTAGATATTTTTATCCAAAAAAGGCACCGTCTTGAATGAATGATCCGCCTCTTGAGCCAAATATTTCGTTGTTGTTGAAAGCAGAGCAATCATTCTTGTTTGAGACTTTCAAATTAAAAAAAAACAATGATTTTTTCAGTAATTTTCAATTAACGATTTCGTTTTGGCTCAAACAAGACGTGTTGAGGAACTTGTTCGTTTTCCTCTCAGTGCAGGGTAAATGAATTAAACTCGTAAAATTAGCCCTTCAAATATTTTCCAGAGTTCAGCCGTTATTCTCACGCTCAGAACTGATTTTTGCATCACAAATAAACCCCCAAAAAATCGTCCCAAGAAAAAAAACAAACCCTTCTCTCAAAGACTTTCTTCTCACTTTTTACCTATCAAAGTGTTCTCTGAGGTGCAGAATAGATGCAGAAAGGTGTTTCTCGAGCCAAAAATTTACGCTCAGTTGATTGAATAATCGATTGGTCATCCTCCACAAATAATCACCTGCACGTCTGCTTCCTCTCATCCTCAAAATAATCTGATAACTACAATGTATTATTTTTTTCTTGTCTCTTATCTTGCGCTTAGCGGCGAGTAGTGTGCTAAAAATTCATTGGAGATTGGTATCGGAGGTACCCCAGGCCCACACACACATGGGGCACCGGGAAATACACACAGTGCCACTGAGAGACTACACCTAGTCGTATCGATTACCTGTCGAAGGTCAGGAGAACGCACACTATGTTACCATGTCGATCGTGGAATTATATCAAAAAAAGAAAGACAGAAGAAACGGAAGTCTGGTCGCGGGGAGAACGACCGAAATTCGTGGTAACGATGGAATCGAGTTTTGAGGGGTAAGGGATTCAAGGACAGGCCCTTATACCATAAACACATATTTTTATATTTTCTTCGAGGATTTTCAAGTTAAGGATAACCAAGTACTTTGGCTATTTTTTATCCGGTGAAATGGTTTTCTAGTTTTGTAGTCGCACATCAGAGAATTTTACAATGATTTTATTATTAAAACTTTGCAGGTCTGAATTTGGATCTCGATATTGAACCGTTAAAAAACATTTAAAAAATCTGAAAAAAATTGGAAGTTTACTTTTGGAGGAAGATTAATGAAATAATTAGAAAATTGCAATTTTTTATCGGGAGTTTAAACAATTTCAATTATTCATTTACGAATTACGAATGTTTAAAAAAATAATAATTCTTTGCAAAATGCAATTTTAATGACGATGAATGTGCATGATTTTTTTCAAAATTTTCAATTGATAAATTTGATGATTGAAAAAATGGTTGAAAATTATTGAAAAATTCTGAATATGAATAAATTTGTTACGATTCCGAACAAATTATTTGTATGGCGGAAAATTAATTGTTTATAAATTATTTATAGAAAATGTGCATGATTGTCAAAAATGGCAATTTTTTAATTATTTCATCAATCTTTCTCTAAAAAGAAACTTTCTACTTTTTTTCAGATTTTCAAATGGTTTCTAACGGTTCAATATCGACATACAAATTAAGATCTGCAAAGTTTAAATAAAAAAATCATTGTAAAATGTCCGGAAACTTAAAGTCAAATGGGGCTTAAATGGAAGCTCTGCTGTTCGACTACAAAAGGAGAAAGACATTTCACTGGAGAAAAACAAGCCAAAGTACTTGGATATCCTTAAGATAAAAAAGTATAGAAAATCGAGTTTGCTCCACGATTACTTGACTTTTTTGGTAATATTTCTCCAATTTTTTCTCCCATCAAGCTAATAAATAACAAAATTTTCCTCCAGCATGGTAAAATTTGCTAAATATACCCCGTTCAAAATTTCTTGAAATTTCAGTCATAGCATCATCTGAACTTTCTATACTGTGAGGTTGAATTCAATTTCAAATGAAAGCGTTCACAAAACTTCTCATTTATTTTGAAAATTCAAGGAAATTGGGTTTTTCGTGTTAAACAATCATTGATTTTTCAATGAAAGCTTGAATTTCCAAACTCGTCGTGAAAATTGAACATCATACACAATTCAATTTTGAATTGATTGAGAATTCAGAAAAGTTGTGGCCTGAAATTTCAAAATTTTTAAGGTTTTTCAGTGCCGTACGAACCTGAAAATCGAGAATTACTTGAATATTCATGAAATTAACTAATTCATCAATAAAGAAATATATAGAAATTTCATGTAATTTTATCGATGTTAAAAATTTCAAGCATTTTCACTTAAAATTTCAAGAGTAATATTCTAACAGTGTGAAATCCCGAAAAATGCTTGACTTTGAAATTTTGAACAATGACCGAAATATCGTCAGTCTGCAATATGTTTTGAGTTCACCCATGGAATATGCATCAAGGTCACTCCCTGTCGGCGAAACATATGGAGTGTTTTCGGAGAGCACAAACTGACTCGTCTTTGTCTCAACCCACTCTTTTCCCCCGAGATAATGACGTTTGGGGTAGGTTCAGGGGACTATAGGCCCCTCTTCAAAGCCGTTTTAACGTTAATTAATAGTTGCACGGCTCGTAAATACGATGGTGAATGGTGCGTGGCAGAGGAGAAATGAAATAAAAAGCTTAAGAGTCCCAAAAGTCCCAAATGGTTTCCGGAATTGTCTGGGCTATTTCTTTTCCCCCTCGGTGAATTCTTGTGTTAACCAAAGGGCAACAAATATCAATCGATATCCTTTGAAGAACCAGAACAGTGAGCGGTTGAACTGACCTTCGATTGGGGGAGTCCCTCGAAGTGTTCGAGGTTTGTCGAAATACGGTACGTGTTGGCGAATACATTCTCAACGAGTGGGTAAAAATGGAGGGGATTTTCTCCATTCAATATGGGAATCGACGAAGCAACTTTGGATTTTTTTTATCAGTCACGTACCATCAAGGTGGAGATGGCACTGTCCATTTGGATGGTTTCATGGAGCGAATTTTGTTGAAGTAAAAAATTTAAATTAATTTGAATGTAGAATGACGAACTTTTAATTTTGAACGGTGTGATGAGGAAAGTTGATTATAAAATCAAATTACTGATTTCAAGAAAATCTTGGTTCAAGGACGCATTGTATTAGTGTGGCCTTTTTCCCCATTGACAAGTTCTTCCCCGGCGAATTTTTCTCTAGGTTTTCTTTCCCGTTGAAAAATTCCCAGAAATGTTTTTTCCTCGGTGAATCCTTCCCTTTGAACTTAAAGATGTTTATTCAAAATCGCAAGTAATTTTTAAAAAAATTGATTTTTTTTCAACTGAGAGATGACGTTATTCTTTTTATCTTGATAAAAATTTTCATCCACCAATCCACATTTATTATTCAAAAACAGAGTGGTCAAAATGCACCAAACGCATGCGCTAACATGCGCTTGTATGGGATAGAATCTTTCAAATATTTCCTCTTTTTGCGCGGGTACCCCAATTTTTTTTCTGGCCATTCCATTCATTTAGTTTTGCACATTATCTTCTATTTTTATTTTTAGAGTCTTATAGCAGGTGAATTATAAATTTCAACATAAATCCCATAACAGCCCGTGTATAAGGAAAAATTTGTTCATTTATTTCTGGCGTAACTATTGCGATTAATTTTTTTAACATTAAAGAAGTTAGTTTCATATGTTTTGCTATCAGCCAAAAAAATTATAGAATTTTCCTTGAACATGAAAAAATAAGATTTGCTGAAAATGGCTAAACATCCTGAATTTTCCTTGCAAATTTTTTCTGTGTGGGATTTTGTTTGGAGTTTTCAAAAAATGCTAATTGAATTTCATTTTTTGCTTCCGAATAGAAGCATTGTACTCATTCAAATTAAAGTTTTGGATTTTTTGTGTTATATAGACCCATTATGATGCAAAAAGTCCGAAAATGCAATTTTAGACCGTGTCCGTACGTATGTGTGTGATAAAGTTTCTCTTAAATTGTTCGCTAATGAATAAATGGATGGAGTTGAATCTTGGAATAGAAACAACGACTAGATTCATTATGAATAGTGAATAGCCTAAGGATATAGGAGGAATATAATGATGAAAAACGAATTAAATGCAAAATCGTAATGAATGTTGACGAAAATGGTTCAATGAACCAATTGACTACGAATAACTCTATTCCTGCAACCACCAAATTTAGCTCATTACAGTGGCAATCAATGTCCACCCATAAATATGCTCCAATAGAATGATAGTAGGCACCTTATGCAACGGATTTTACGTCGTAAGGATCTTGAAATAGATTTCCTTGTGGTAAAGTTTCCCATTTTATATGATCGATGTTTGTACATTAGAAAGTTTGATTTAAAACAAAATTAAAAAAATAAATCGAAAGTTTTTAGTTTCCGACCCTAAATTACTGATTTCAAGAAAGTCATGGTTCGAGAAAGCATTGTATTGAGAATATAAAATTACTTGAAATCGAGGTTGCTCCACGATTACTTCACTGAGAGAAAAACAGCAGAGTGCTCAAAGAAGTCTTACTTGTCTTACTTGTGCCAAATAAAATCGTTTGTTAAAAATGATCAACAAAGGATTTTTTGGGCCGAACATGCAAAGAGTGCGCCGAGATTGAATAATTTTATTGCAAAAATAGATTTAGTGTGTTCAAATAATATATTTCGATACAAGTGCGGAAAAGTGTTTTTTGGCTCGTGGGAGGTTTATAGCACGAGCCGAAGGCGAGTGATATAATCCCACGAGCTGAAAAGCCCTTTTCCCGTGAATATCGAACGATATTTTTCATCACAATGTGTGAAAAGTGGCGGAGCGTGCGTAAAATTTCACTTTACGCACAAGTTATGAAATAGTACATTAGAGTACAAGGGCACAAATTTCGTTTTCAACGAATGTGTGTACAGACCTCGCCTTCGGCTCGGCCTGTAAACTACACATTCGTTGAAAACGAAATTTATTACCGAGTGCTCTATAATATTTTATGTCAAGTCGTGCAGAAGTCAAGTTTTGAGCAGGCTGCGCGAAGCGCAGCGTGCGATAAACTCGACTTATTGCACGGCGCGACATAAAAAATGTTATTCTCTGTGCATGCAAGAAATGCACTTTCTAGCGCTACTTCTTCGTTATTAGATGCATCCATACGTATTTTACTCCCGGTAAATGCTCGCTTTATATGAAATGCTTTTATTCTTAAATGAAATAATAATGATATGGCAGCTTGAAACTTAGGAACAAAATATTTCTTGATGAACTTCCCTCTATAAACGATATTTATATCCGGAAAAGGCACCGTCTTGTACGAATGATCCGCCTCTTGAGCCAAATATTTCGTTGTTGTTGAAAGCAGAGCAATTATTCATATTTAAGACTTTCAAATTCGAACCAAGCAATTATTTTTTTGGGAATTTTCAATTAACGATTTTGTTGGCCCAAACACATCAAAAACGAATGGCTGAATTTCACATGCCTTTTGTAGACATTTTTCAGACATTAAGAAACATCTGAATAAAATGAAAATTTGTCTGAATTTCAAACATGAAATAAGATGTTTAGGCACCTGTTCGTCTGCAATTCAGATAAATTTTCATTTTATTCAGACGTTTTTTAGAGTCTGAAAAATGTCTACAAAAGGTGTGTGAATTTCATACATTCGTTTTTGCTGTACACAAGACTTGCTTGAGAACTTGTTCGTTTTTCTCTCAGCATTGACTTGTTTCGTAATTTTTCTTCAACTTTTTGCTCCGTCCACAATCTCTTTGAACATCTGGTTTAATCCTTTAATAAAAAATCCAGTGTAACGTTCTTTGGAGCCAATCAATTCGGCGTATTGTATCATTAGATTTTTTATAAATGATGATAGTATACATTAAAGATATTACGATGATACTTTATTATATCATATCCTAAACTATGCTATACTATATTATAATACATATATATTATTATATTATATATATTATATATATTGTATATTGTACATAGTATATATCATAGTATAGTATAGTATCATCGTAATCTCTTAAATGTAGGCTATCATCATTTATAAAAAATCTAGTGACACAATACGCCGAATAGATTGGCTTTAAAAAAGTGGATTATATGTAAAAAAATAGAATACATTCCTGAAATTTTCCTTTGGAAACTTTGATATTAACTTCAGAACTTTAATACAAGATTATTCACTACAATTTACATACATTATACCCCATGGCCTAGTACATACGCGCGCGGACTCTTCTAGTAATTTATAAATTTTTGACGATGAATACTACTATCAATTTGATTCCTTCCCTCCAAGTAAGAGAATAGATCCGGAGCAAAAAGTATCAGTGTGACATGAACGAGAAAAACAGAAAATTGGTGATGCCAAGGGAAGAATGATGATGCTGAAGTGAGATCTAGGGGTCGGCATTTCCGAGAACGAGAAAAGGGAGGGGAAAGAGAGTGCCCCTGGGGGTGTTGTTGCAAGGAGGGCGAGAAGGGGGGGGGGTGAGAGATAAAGCGAGGAGTGTTCCTCGGCCTGGGACGAGGGGGGGCGGCTCAGATGAAACTGAGTGAGAGAGAAAAGTGGTTAGGCGCCAATGCTGGGACACGAAAGCATCCCTTACACTCCATACCAACCGAGAGCTGGAGAAAACGAGAAAGAGGAATGAGCGGGAAAATGCGAGTGGGCGAAAGGCCCTCAAACTCACCCTCACCCAACCCTCTTATGCGAATCAATAGCGGAGAGACCAACGCACCCTTCGAGGCTTAACTTTCTCTTGACGTATTTCGTAAGCCCGTTTTCTTATTCGTTTTGGGGATAAAAACTTCTCTGACATTCCAAAGACAGTTGACGATGGCTGATGCTTACTAAGGAATTTATAATTTTCATGGAGGGCGG
>NW_021680452.1:1251823-1275259 GCF_001412515.2 Diachasma alloeum | reverse complement strand
GGGGGGGGGGGGGGGGGGGCGTTTAATTATTGGAGGCATTTGGGATTCGTGACGGGTCGTGAAGTAATTGGGGAGGCTGTAATTATTTTAAATTTCTGAATGTGTTGGGAATTGAGAGCAGAAAGGGAGTTATTAAAATATGAATTGAGCTATTGTTTGGAATTGAATTTTTTTTTGAGAATTAGGTGGGAATTATGTGGAGGATTTTTCAAAAGATGACAGAGAAAAAGAGTTTTTTAATTTCGGAAAAAATTGATTAATTTCAGAAATTTTTTCTATTGAAATGTATCATTTTTTGGATGATAAAATAGTATTTTTGGATTGTTTTTAGGGAGAATTTTCTGGAATCAATGTTTAATCATTCTCATTTTTCTCAATTTTGCGATTAATTTAGGAAATATTCTTCTAACATAAATTCCTTTCTTTTTCTAGTTCTCAGAAAATTTCAGATCTAAAAAAAAATAGGGAAATACTCCGAGAATAATAAAGAATACTCTGTGATTAATGCAATTTCCAGGGTTGGGCGTGTGAATTACGTTGGTAAATTACACCTTTTTTTACCGACGTAATTTACGTAAATTACCTCGACGGGTTTTTTACATTTTTTACGTTCCTTCGAAAAGCTTGCAATTTTCGATTACTAGAATGTTTTATTTTATTCCGAGTGACGAAGACGCAGTATTGGACACAAAAAATAGTATATTACGGCCCAAGGACAGATAAACTGCGAATTTTAATTTCACTTTGTTCGGTTGGAACGCGGTTCTCGGTACTTGAGGCATAAAATATCATTTTATGCCTCTAGGGACGGAAAACCGCGGTTTTCAGTCTTCGAGGCATAAAATATCGTGTGCCACACGGCAGTAAAAGTATTTTCTGACTCATATGATTATAACCCTCGCCTTCGGCTCAGGTTATAACGTCACATTCGTCAGAAAATACGTTTACTCCCTAGGGGCACAATATACTAAAACTCCCTAGGGGCACAATATACTATTATGTCCCTAGGACCGTAAAACCACGATTCTAACATCGATTTTCTCGGTTAAATCGTGATTTTCGGGCCCGGAGACATAAAATATTGTATGCCACACGGCGATAAAACTATTTCCTGACTCGTGTGATTAAAATCCTCGATTCGCGGCATTTTAAGAAACTCAAAAACATGGGCTTCATACCTCGTAACGAGTAAATTTCACGAGGGTCAAACGGTGCAAAAGACCAATGTCACAAGTCATCTCCATTGTGAGAAAGTCAATCTCATTATCTATTGAACTTTATTGGATTTTCCGCTTTATTATCTGGAGGCCGCGAAAAGCCCAGTTGGATCTGAAAAGAACCATTTTGTTCTGACCAGTTCAAAAAAGCTACCAAAGGCAAGTGAATTAGTTTTGTCATTTAAGAAGGCTGAATGAAACAAGTTAATGTCAAGACAAAAGATGATGACGCAATGAATTCAATAGAGATCAATAAATAATGAGATGACCCTTGTAAAATTCATTCCCTACACGGCACGACCCTTACGAGGTGTGACCCGCGTGGTTTATCACCCTTGCGAGGTATAATCTTCGCGAAGCTTCGCGGTTTACGATAAAAGGTAACGTCGGCTGTTTTTTTCCCCGTTTTTTACATTTATTACGTAAATTACGCGTTTTTTACAATGTCATGTAAAAAACTGCGGTCATCGATAGACGTCCAACCCTGGCCATTTCTAATATTTGCTTATATCTTCTTATAAAAACAAAAAATGTCCTTGAATTTAACAAAATTTGGATAATTTTTTCATACAAATTATGTCGAAGAATTGGAACAAAAAAATCAACATTTGCGAAAAATCCATATTAGAAATTATTGTTTCTAAAATTGAAAAAATGATGACCTCAAATTCGTCTTCATGATTAATTTCGGACCCTTTTTAAAACAATTGTAAAGCAGATTGCTAATCCTAGAAAAATTGTAGAAAAATGTATATAAAAAACTACGGTTTCTAGAATATAGAAAACATTTTTTCAACTAGTGCTAATTTTTTCTCCCTGTGCTTGGAATCATTGCCTTGTGGTAGAATTTGGGGTTCTTCTCGTAAACTTGAATGCGATCAAGTCTTTGAGACTCTCTCATGGGATATTCTCCAAATGAAATTCGTTCCGTTTGGAATTCCATGCGGATGAGGGAGATTGATAAATCCAGTTTCAACTTCTCTTTCTTTAAATTCAGTGATATTATGTGATGTGATTGCTCAACAATACCTCGTGGGGATAGAGGGGCTGAGGGGAATTGGAGAAGCAGTTGGCGAGAGCAACTGAGTTGGGTGTAATTACATCCATAAATTAGTAACGGAATAAAATGGTTTGAAATGGACTTGAAATCTTTGTCAATTATGCATGTCACTTGGTAGAGGAATTTTGAGCAGCAGAAAAACGAAAATTTTCTAATTTAAGGGAAATTATGAATTTACGAATTTTGAGCAGCAGAAAAACGAGTATTTTCTAATTTACTCGACCTTTCAATCAAAATGTGAATAATCAGCGCCAAATTATGCTGAATTTTTAATTAATTGAAAATTTCAGAATATATTTACATGAATGATTCCGGTTCATTTTTACGGAATACTTGAACTGAAATTTTTAGTTTCCATTAATTTTTTCATCGAATTGTGAATTTTCGATCACAAAATCCTTTGAAATTTCAGTAGAACTGTTATTTAGGGATTTCCAAGTATCTTTTACAGTTTGGTACAGACCACACTATTGATTCAACAATTTTTAAAAATTAAATTTGTGAGTTAAATTGCGTGAGAAGAATTGGAAAAAAAAAATCATAAACATTCAGCGTCATTCAAATTACATTTTGCACAGAATTATGATTTTTTTGAGCACCCGTTGTTTATAAATGAATAATTGACATTGTTCAACTTTCCTAAAAAAAAAAGACATTGTTCAACTTTCGAAAAGCTAATTTTTTTAGGCATGAAATTGATTTCTGGAGAAATTCTCAGTGTGAATAAATTTGTTACGATTCTGAACAAATGATTTTTATAGTAGAAAATTCATTGTTTGTAAATTATTGATAGAAAATGCCCATAATTTTCAAAAATTGCATGTTTTGAATGAATTAATTGCCTGTAAAATTAATTTCATCAATCTTCCTCCAAATTAAAAATTTCTAATTTTTTTCAGATTTTTAAAATGTTTTCTAACGATTCAATATCTAGATTCAAATTCAGACCTGCAAAGTTTAAATAATAAAATCATCGTAAAATGGCCGCAAACTTAGGGTTAAATGGGGCTCAAATGAAAGCTCTGATGTTCGACTACAAAAATTGAGAAGCATTTCACTGAAGAAAAAATAGCCGAAGACTTGGGTATCCTTATTAAAAATTTCCATGAAGTCTACCAAGAATTCCAGCAAAACTCTTTAACAATGTAGTGCACAAAATTTCCTACGATTAGGATTCTCAACGAATGTCTCATAAAGCCAGTCATTACCAAGATAATTCACTAATTCTGAATGCATCCTCCTTTAATCAAGATTCAGTCAAGAGGTAATTCCCCTCTCGGGAGTTTTTATTTCTAGATTTCCCTGGATATCATTCCCTTCCACCACCTCTTCCTTCGAAACCATGCCCTCCACCATTCCACGAAAGACTAGCACCACCAACTCCACCATCATCCCCCTGATGATTCTCGTCACCCCCTCTAACCACCCCACCCGCCCCAAAAAATGATTGATGAACATGATCAGGTAATTGAGAAGGAATGAGGATGAATGAACGTTACTTCATTGTAAAAGGAAGAAAAACAGAACTCACCTCCATCCGTTGGTGAGGTGTCCAACAATCGGGGAGTCTGGAAGGGCGTTGCCGGTATTTCTGGAAACAGGAAAAAAGTAGATTGTTGTAGGATAAGTAGGAATGAGGACACGGATTTTAATCAGAACATCATCAGACACCCTCTCCCTCTCCCTTGACCCGCCAAACCCTTCAAAACCAACCGGTAATCGAGGATGTACTACACCCGTTCGGCCAAAATTCACTTTTTTTTCATTTTTCTGGCAAATTATTGAACGCATTGACGCGAAATAATATACCGTTTTTGCGTTTTATCATTATCGACTGACTCACGAAGTTTCATGTTAGTGCAATCATTTTCCTGCATTTTTTCTAAAGTTTTGTGAATTTCTGAAAAGTTTTAGAAAAAACGCAGGAAAATGATTGCACGATCATGAAATTTCGTGAGTCATTAAGTAATTATAAAACGCAAAAACGGTATATTTTTTCACGTCAATCCGATCAACAATTTACCAGAAAAATTCAAAAAACGTGAATTTTGGTGAAAAGGGTGTACCACATCCTTAAGGATATCCAAGTATTTTTTACAGTTTAGTACAGACCACGCTATAATTGAAATATATATAAATATAAATGAAATTGATTTCTGGCAAAATTCTAAATATGAATAAATTAGTTATGATTCTGAACAAATGATTTTTATGGTGGAGAATTGATTGTTTATAAATTATTTATAGAGAATGCGCGTAATTAAAAAAAAAATTCCATTATTTCATCAATCTCCCTGCAAAAGTAAACTTTCTAATTTTTTTCAGATTTTTAAAATGTTTTCTAACGGTTCAATATCGAGTTTCCAACTCAGACTGCCAATGTTTAAGTAATAAAATCATTGTAAAATGTTCGGAAACTTGGGGTCAAATGGGGCTCAAATGAAAGCTCTGATGTTCGATTATAAAAGTAGAAAAACATTTAATTGGAAAAACAAGTTGATAGGGTAAACAGGTCAATTTCTGGAGGGGGATTAGTTTCAGAACGATTTGAACTTGCATCGAATATTCCATAAACAAAATGAAAATTCTACTGATTATTTCACCTTTCAATACTATTACTCGTGTATAATCATGTGGTCAATTCTTTTTTCTAGTGATCGACATTTAATAAATAAAACAAAATATGGCCCCGTCGTCCAGAAATTAGGGGTTTCGGCAGTATTCAACTATTTCTTAATTTAATTATTCATTTTGTTATTTTTCCTTCAAATAATTTCTTTCTGCTAATTAAACCATTCTTGAAGGTATGGAAGCTATGATATCCCCATTTAGGTGATTCTTTTATTTTAGATCCTCCCACGAAATTCGAGTTTCCCTTAACCATCCAGCAATTAGCCTGTTCGCCCACATCATTTCCAATTAAAATTAGAGAACGTAAAAATTCAAGGATTGCAATGCTTCCATTCAGAAGTAAAAATAGCCAAAATACTCGGAAATCCTTAAACCCATTTCGTCGTTCTTTCCTAGATTTTTTGTTGTTGATCTCCACAACTATCAACGATCAAAAAACAACCTCAGGAGTCCATTGACACGTGAATCTCATGTTTCATCATTGACTTCGTTAAAGCGTTTTGGGTGGGCATCCACTGGGTGTATTTATCATGAAATTGCAATCAAAATCGCGTGTAATTAGTGAAAAGAAATCGTGAATGTCCATGGTTAGAATGGAGTCACGCACATGAGTGAAGTGGGTTTTTCTGGCTGATATGGAGGAAAGAAGGATGGAGGGAGAATTGTTAATTGGAGTATTTCGTTGTGGTGCATGTTAATCGGTAGTTCGGTTTATACAAAAGTGATAAACGAGTAAAAAAATTAATATCCCAAACGTTTTAAGATAACCATCAATTTTGAGTTGTTCTCTCGGCCAGGTGCCATGATGAGTATTGAAAGAGACGCGTATTCGCGCACTTTAAAAAACCTCTACGCAATTTTTTTTTCATTCGTATGATGGTCACGCCAATTAAGGTGGAATTGCCGTTAAATATCACCCTTATCGGCTGCACGGTTGGGCCAGTCCCTTCCCTCGTCACTTTCGAGGGAATTTCAATTCAGGGAGGGACGAGGATTGGATGCATGAGGATAAATAGTCTCAGGTACTGGGGTTATCTTTCTTCATGTCGTTTATGTCAAACAGCAGTTTGGTATGCCCTGAGATCGCGCGGCCGGTGGAGGAAGTTAACTCACGAATTTATGATGGATTAATCAAATGAAAATTATGGCGATTCCTGCGCAGCGTTGGGGTTAATTGGACGGGTAAATTACGTTTTTATGTTGTTCAAAACGGTTTCTGGGGGTCTTGATGAGTTTATAAGGTGCAAGAAGTGTTTGTCATTGAAATTTTTGGGTGAAGAGATTTGGTATCTGATATTCGGGGTTCGGATCGACTTTTTAGGGAATTCGGGGGATAATTGAGTCGGGGATGTTTATATTATGGAAAATTGAATGATTGGCGGATAGTGGGGATGTGGCGGTGAAATGTCAAGGTGCATGGGGTACAAGAGAACATTATTTTTGTGCATGGGGTAAAAAATTATTCTTGAAAGTTCAAGTGAAAAATTTTGGAATTTTTGACAACTGATTTAGGTCAAATTTTCGTTCGTGGTTTATTGATAAAACGATTGATTTTTAGAGTACTTGATGAAATTGTAATTGCCAGCGACATACACCCAGAGAAATAATTTATTTGAATCAAATAAAAGATTATTAGGTGTTAATAAACGTGTTTCCTTCGCCGTGCAAACAATGATTTCGTTTCGAACTAAAACACTGTTGAAAAAAATGGAAGTTTCATGGACTACCGACTAGTAATTTTCGGGAGAGTGACATTAAGGATATCCAAGTACTTCGTTCAAATTGGCAACTTTTTTTCAAGCAAGATTTCAGTTTTGTCGAAAATCTTGCCGTCCCCATACTTTTTCGTATTTTTCATTGTCGAATACATTTTTTCAGGAATTTCTTCAATGAATATTGTAAACAATATTTTATTCAATTTCACACTTGACTCTCGTTGGTCTAACTTCTAATGATCATACGGCAACACTGCACATGTGTTCCATATACCCTCGTAAATTCGGTCCGAGTAGTCACTTGAGCGGACTGTTGCCAGACGTCAGGAACGCACGGATTCAAACCACCCAATATGGCCGTCGTACCAATCAAGAAGCTTTTAATTTGATTGTTAACAATTATCTGTCCGGAAACATATGTTTTTTAATGTCGCAAAAAAACTAGAGAGTGTAACGAACAAAGTCATATACGGTTATGTGTACGAGAAAACGTTTTACGATTATGAACTATTGGATTGAAGGTGGCAGTATACAGCTCTTATGGACGCAATGTGTTAAATTTCATTCTTTCAAAAATCGTTTTCTCGAAAATATGTTGGGGAAACTAAAGTTTATACTGCGCTTAAAAAATACTCTTGGTCTAGTCTATAAACTCTGAAGGGGATTTCCCCCAGAAAAAATTGCCTGAACTACTTGGATATCCTTAAATGTGATGCAAGGGAGGAAAATTATAAAATTTCAGATTTCACTGAAAATTCAATGAAATTTCAGATTTTTTAGCAACAGTAAGACGAGAATTCTTCAACTTGTTTGAATTTTCAATGAAAACATGAATATTCAGTGTTAAATAACGCTGACTTTTTCATTAATTGCAAATTGAAAAATATATTTACCAGAATTCTACTGACTTCCGTGAATTTTCATGGAATAATTCAACAGAAATTTCCAGTGCTCATTGATTTTTCTATGAAATTCTGAATTATCAATGACGAAAATCTTTGAAATCTGACTGGAAGTAAAATGTCATCAAAATTTCCAAGAAATCGAAAATTTCAGTAAAAAATTTTCAAAAGTGTAGTCTTTATTTGAATTAAGGAAGCATTTAGATTTAGAGAACGATTTATTGTGTGTAAATGAAAACGCCAATGCAAATCAAATTTAAGTTTTAATAAAAGCTTTATCACAATTTTTTGAATGAACTCATTCACTTGATTTAAATACTGTTTATTCCATTCAAATAAATCATTTCTTTGGGTGGCGATAATTAAATTTATTGCAAAATGTAAAAATTCAATCGAATGTAGTGTTCAATTTTCCCAATGTGTTTGAAAATTGGAGTTGGCACTGCATATCGATAATCGCTTATAAAAAATTCAACTTTGTTAAATTTTTAAGATGAATAGGAAGTTCAATGAACAATTAGATTTTCAAGTAAGTTCAAATTCAGAACATTAGAATTCAAATGATTAATGATTAACTGATTAGAGGAGATTTGATTAGAGGTTGAAATGCCCTCGTCCTTTCCAAAAAACAGTTTTACATGCAATTATCAACTTTTGCATTCTCGAAAAACGTTAGGTTAATTACTTCCGTATTAAATTCTTCAGAAAATGAGAGACGAGTTCGAAAATTTCAATCAGATCCTCTTCCAAAAATTTCCAAGACCATAAGGTTCATCAACGACTATCGAGAGATGGTTTTCAGAATGGATATCTTCCGGAAAAAGCTGCCTTCATGTACGAATTTCTTTCAACATTCACATTGGCTTGCACTCGTCGAGTGAATTAAATCCACACTCCTCTCTAAATGAAGCTCTTCACCCCAAAAATATGTCCCCATTCAAATTCTGAAGATAATTTCCTTCCTTTATTATCAAAGTATAATTGAAGTTTATCTCCTCATTACCCTTAAACGTTCGAGTGAATCGTTAAGGACTTCCACCAGGTGCATCAAGGGCACATGAAATCATGGGTTTAAAATAGTATAATTTTAGACGACTACTGAGGTTAAAGAGGGGCAGGTGTCGTTTGCGATTGCACCTGAAAAATTCAACCCATCCCCGCTTTCGCTCAACTCCCTTTTTTTATTATGTTCTCTGACTCCAAAAGTTTACGATCACAGTAGAGGCGAGAAGGCCCTGTGTATCCTCGCGTCAGAGCGGAACCGCTGGAGATGATCGTCGAGAAAAAAAAACGCGTGGAGAGAGAGATATACTGGACAAAGACGGAATAACAATAATTATTGCACGTCAGCGTGCTTCAATTTCGGGATAATTAAGCGACGCCTATCCCTCACCTGCGTGTTTCCACTTGCCTCTTCATCTTCGGGGTCTTACCTTACGTGTAATTTCGTCTCCTTCTGGTGGCTTGGTGAATTAAAAAAACAACAACTTTCGCAAGAAATTTTCATGCCAATCAAAAACACTCATTTCTGGGGCAAGCGAGAGAAAAGTACATGCTTGATGAAAATCATTTCTGGTGATGGGTTTATGTAATATTTAACCCGATGGTCGCGGCATTTCGTCGGACCTTATGGTGATAAGGGGGTGCAGTGCTGGGGTTTCGACGTGGGCTGGGTTATGAGATCGATAGAAAATTTAATTTGCATTTATGGGTAATGAAGGCTCGAGTTTTATGTGACTTCATTAATTTAAAGTGGTCGTAAAGGGAGGGATGGCCCCGAGAAATTTTTTATTTTGATGCATGAAGAAAAATTTGGGGAAAAATTATCGAAGAAGTCAAGTAATCGTGGAGCCGGATACATTTCTAAGTCCTTTTCACTCTATATCGGGCCAAAAAGTGCAAGACGAATAGTAAAGTTCTTTCCAATTTGCAGTTCTATATTCATTTCCGTAGTTATTAAATTCTTCTAACGCACATCATGGGATAACAGGAAAAGAAAATAACACTCAGTGACAGTGTATTGAGGGTTGATTTCTTTTTCCACTAGCCCATGGTAATGTTTACTTTGCTAGTATTTATTCATATGTTAATAGTGATTGAGATGATCAACCAAATCGGTAGACAAATGAAAAGTTGACAATCATTCATTGTGGACCGATATGATGAATGATTTGTACGAATTTGGGAATTTTACAACTTTTGACGACTTTCATGACGATTTGAGGCTGTCAATCGTGTTTGATGAAAAAGAAAATTTTTGACGCTATTAGTAAAGAAATAGTACATTATGTCATCAAGCGATAAAAGTATTATGTGACGAATGTGACTTTATAATCCGAGCCGAAGGCGAAGACCGAGCAAAGCGAGGTTAGAATCGCGGTTTATCGGGCCCAATGACATAAAATATATTAAAACATTCGACAGAATATCAGACCAGCTACTGAAGCTAGATATCTAGAAAATGAATACGAAAAATGCTCTGTGCCGCGTGACGAACCTCGAGAAAGCATCTTCATAAAATTCGACACATCATTCCCCATATCTTCAAATTATTTCTGAAATCACCTGTCTTCTTTATGATTTCTACTGATTGCCGATTATTTCCAGAAGTCATTAGAAATCACTACCGAAAAGGGAAATCACTCGATTTCCAGTGATTCCTGGTTAGTCATGCCGCGAGACATTTCATGAGACATTACGAGACAAAACTTTGGAGAGATGGTCTCGGTCTGAATGAACATGGAAATCTAAGCTCTCGTCTCAGTCTCAAAAAATGCAATATCGACTCTTCTGGTGATGACTCCGAGTCAATTTATCTGATCTCGATTTTCAGTTTTTCACGTTTTTTATATGTAGAAAACCGAGGCGAGACAACCCGAGATTTTCCATTTAAAAACAGAAAAACTTTGAGACCGAGATTCTATAAATTGACTCGAAGTCATCACGAGAGGAGTCGACCCTCCATATTTCGAGACTGAGATGAGAGCAAAGATTTCCATGCTCATTGAGACCGCGATCATCTCTCCAAAGTTTTGTCTCGTAAAGTGTCTCGCGGTATCACTATGAATGATTTCTTCCTTGATTTCCAATCGAGTGGTCCAGTGATTTCCGAAGTGACCAGCCCCTCGACATGAGTTTATAATTAGATTCGTCAGAAAATACTTTGCGGACCATCTGATGAATGTATTTTTTGGCTAGGACCTCGCTTCGCTTACGACAAAAATGTAATTTTTTAAGAACACACATGACACCCTCAAGAATAGTCATGAAATACTCGACTGAAAATCAAACAGCTTAAAATAAATAACCAACCATGTTCACTCGTTCCTGAAATAATGGCCCAATTTTTAAACCGAGTGAGATAAATCAGCCCATTCCCTTTTACCGCTTCCCTACAAAGCCATTTTTCTGCCTCACAAATTTCCCATTTCCCCTATCCAAGACACCAAACGGTAACAGCACATTGGCACGTTCCAAACTAAGCCCTCAAAACTCCATAAACTGCATCGCAGTAAAGATCCCGATACTGCACTCGCTAACCCCTATTATTACCACCGGTATCCTCGAAATTAAGCCCCTCTAAACCCCTAAAACTTCCTAAAAAAATAAGAAAGAATCACTTTTGAAGTAGCCAAACGCCAAACTCTAACCCCCCGAAAGCAAACCCAAGTTAACCTAAAAAGAAACAAAACTTTTAGAGTCGCTAAATGCAATACTTAACTTCCTCTACAGCCGGAGTAGGAGGAAGCCGGGATAATGAGCGAATATTGTTATTTAATTTTGCGTCTGTACTCCTTATATTACGATGGTGGCTTCGAGATTTGGTAACTCCTACTCAGTGTGAAGGGCAGCTGCATCCTGCGCCAAATTCACCTAATCTCGATTGCTCGACGCCAAGTGATACTTTAAGCAAACACAAAACCCAAGGATAGAAACAAAACAAAGGGACGGGATGTGTTGGTGGAACGTGTTGTATCTCCTTTCTTATTTTTACGAGGGGGAAGGCATGCCATCGCACCCCTGCATGATATGAAACCCAACCTTAGCAATTGAATTAGTTTGAATTTGACCAATAGCTGACTTGCGTTCTTTGTCTGGACGATTAGGAAGAGGTGTGTCAACTTTTGAGATATTTCCATGCAAATTGTTTCACGACTAGACTAAATTAAAATTTTGATATCAGCCTCACCTTCCATTCTTATTCGTAGAGAAAAGACATTTCTGGTTTTCGGTAAAAATCTTTGAATTTCAGAACTCCGTAGGATTTTCTGAATAATTCAAGAAAATTATTCACTTTTCCAGAAAATCGACAATACTTCCCTTATTTTCCAAAAATTACGGGTTTTGATGGGATCACTTTGATTTTATCAAAAATTCCAAATTATTCATTGGTTGTCACTTATTCATCTTTATGACTGATTGAGTTTGTTTTCTGTGTATCGTTCATTTTTATAATGCATTTATGAGTTTATGAAATTTAATTTATTTGAAATTTGAATGAAGAAAAGGAAGCTTCTCACAAGTAAATAAGGTGATAAATTAGACCGATCTAGTGATACAGGATATTCTGGACAATACAGATAATATAGATAGAACCGATACGGGATCTTCTTTTGAAATCAAGTAACTAGTTTCTGAACTCTCACGATATTAGCAGTTCCCGCAAGCTCTTGCATTTTATGTCCGCTACTCTGAAGCTACGTGAGTCTGTTATCTCTCAAACTTTTTTGTTGTCCCATCAGTTCTCTTGCCAATTGCATATGTAGTTACATGCCAGGGTCACGTGTGCAATAAACTTATTTAGGTACCAGGTACCTACACGGAGAGAAATTTTTGATAAAAATTATCCTACCGTTCTATAAAAGTGTACCATGAGTCGTCGTTTCCTCATTTCTATCCCGAAATTTAGTAAAAATTAATATATGACACAGGGGATATTATTTTCCCTTCGCGTCGGCATGATCCTACCCTTGGACTCGGTTATCTCGCGAGCTGCCCTAGTCTAGTTATACGAATAATTATCATTAGTTGTAATTATTTATTAATTAACTGTCTGCGCCAGCAGAATTAATCGACAACTTTATCCGACTGTGCATTCAAATCACGCCGCCATCTTTATCAGTCGACATCGGGCCCAATCGCCAAAATTATCGACACTTACTGGCACTTGCGCAAACGAAGGGCGCAACAAGTCGACGGGATGGCACTCTCGCCCTGGCAGCACTCGTGTGCACATCTAATTTTTGCAATATTTGTGATATCTGTTGTTTGTCATTTATTAAGTGGAAAGAGTCGATAACCGAGGATATTTAGTAATAAATTGTGATTTGTCGAATTAATCGAGTGAGTACTTATTTAAATTGTCTTTTGCCTATATTTTCCTCTCTCTCTTTCTTTGTCGTCTTCTTAATTCTATGGGTCTTCCAACCTCCACTCCCTGAGCCGAGTCGACCGTTGTTAGTATCCGTCAAACTAACTGGCGCCCAATTAATATTTCATTATTGTCGAATAAATAAAATAATTGTCGAAAGGATTTCTGGAGCCCTGACAGCCCTTGACCCAGACCGCGTCAGGTGAAGGCCGTTAACTGTTAATTAAATTGTCGAGTCTACCAGTTGTTTAGTCGAGTGAATTTGTTTATTAATATATTTATTTATTTAAAATAAAAAGGCCTGTCTCAAATATAATGATCAAATTTTATTCTACGTTAGAGAAATTTTATGTTGACACATAATAAATTTAACTCTACCGGCACACTGATAGAATGATTCATTTATTCCAAACGAAATTCGTTAACTATTAACGAATGGTAGAGTTGAATATGACCAAATGAATATTCGTTAATAGTTAACGAATGGTTCACTTGAATGGCGAAAGTCAAGTCAAACAAGGCTCCTCAAATATACATTCGTTAACTATTAACGAATGAACATTTGGTGGGACCGAATAGACCCTAACCTCCAACCGAAATCCATTCGTTAACAATAACTAATCCGTTCTATCAGTGTGGCACATACCATTATAGTAACTTCACAAATGTAGTTTTTGCAAATCAAAATGCAGTTAAACTAGCCAAAGTTCAAAAGTAACCACGACAAATCTATTGTGAGTAGAACTATAAAATAGTTGCAATGACTACATTCCATTGTAGTAATTACTTCTCCGGCCATAGGTTTTCCGTAACCCATGAAAAATTGTTGAGGATTTTTTGACTATAATTCGATGGTGATGGAATATAGTCAGAAGAATTGTATTTTTCTCTCAGTGAAGAAGAACGAGAATTTCCATTGTCTCGACTCGTTACCGTAGCGACTGTTGCCAAAGTATGAGAAGGATGGATTGCAGAAAAGAAACGGAAATGGGGCCTTTTTCTGCAGAGTCCAGTTTTTTTGCATTGTCCTCTCCTCACGCGTCAACACACCAGTGAATGTACACAGGTTTGCATAAACGAAGTGGTACCTAGGGAACATACTAATCCTACTATGAAGTCGTTGGCGATTCCTGTTGCGTTTATATACCTTTAGTGATTCAAATGATTTGGAGATTTTTTTTTTGGAACTTCTTCGCCGATGGCGGAGAAAGGACGTGCAAGTGGAGGAACATGAAATGTCTGTTTCTCGAGGTACGTCGAGGAGATTTCGATCTGATTAGCTGGGCTCGTGTCCTGCAACTTGTTTTGTTTGATTTGAATTATTCGACGGGGGAATGGGGATTTTTCAATTCAGCGAGATGTTGTATTTAAATATTGTTAGTGTTTTGAATTTCAATGATGAGAATGAGAAGGGAGTGATAAGCATCGGGATTGACGTGAAGGGCAAGGGGATTTCACTGGGAGAGAGCATAGCCAGGGAAATTTCCGCTTTCGATTGCTCCAATTTAATTTATTTCAGTCGATCAGGTCGAGAGACATGTGCACGAAGGAAAAAAATTTTAGCCTTCAAGGAACTACACTGTTAGAAACTTCTTGAAATTTCAGTCACATTGTCATCTGAATTTTCAATGTTGTGAGTATGAATTCAATTTCAAAGGAAAACGTTCATTAAATTTCTCATTTATCTTAAAAATTCAAGAAAATTGGGTTTTTCATGTTAAAGAATCATTGATTTTTCAATGAAAACTGGAATTTTCAAACTCATCGTGAAAATGGAACATCACATACAATGAAATTTTCAATAGATTGAAAATTCAGACAAGTTATTGCCTGAATTTTCAAAATTTTCAAGGTTTTTAGTACCGTAGCCACCTGAAAAGCGAGAATTATTTGAATATTCAAGAAATTAACTGATTCGTCAATGAAGAATTCTACAGAAATTTCATATAACTCTGTCGTTGTTAAAAATTACAAGCTTTTTCACTTGAAATTCCCAGAATAATTTTCTTACGGTGTACCGTTCATGTTCTAGTACTCATACTGAGATTGATGTAACTCTCAATTTAGGACTTTCGAAACATTAAATTTGAAGATGAAACGTCCAAAGTTTTCCGAAAACCTTAAGCTCAGAGGTTTAAAAACCAAAAAATCGAGTTTAAATTTGAAAAAAAGTTTAATTTGGGACTTTAAAAATCTCCAGACAAGACTTTCAGACTTCAATTCATGTTTTTTGAAAAACTCAAACCAAACATTCCAACGAGTATTATTTTAGGACCAGTTCAGGTAAAAATTAATTAAAATAATTTTAAAAAACGGTCACTAAAACGCAGGAGTAATTTCCACTGATTTTTCGATTTGTACAAATATCTCGAGAAGTGAATCATTAAAACAGGTTCACCTCTAGTCCTTAAGTGGTCGTATTTATTTTCACACAAAAACTTCGCGAATGAAAAATCCATAAAAATGTGTATTCCTACTTTTAAATATATAGAACACATCAACATCTTTTTTTCAATCAAGACTCACACCAATGAATTATTAAAATCTTCTGAAAACTCGACTCGCTGAAAATCCCAATGATTAAAGTAACTCTACCCTTCGGCCGGGCTACGCTGCACTTTTGGACATTTTTAGTTTTCGGATTTCTCAACTAAATTGCATGGGAAAAATTGGAAAAAATTTATACCCAGTCGGTTTTATCTAAATTAAATTTCACAAAATATTAATATTTTTCAAACATTTCCTTCTTATGAATAAATATAAATAAATAGTACTTATTTGCAAAACGGTGCACCCTTTTTTTAAGGTGTCAAAAAAATTCTTGATTTTTTCACATTTAATGAAAGAAAAATTGAGATTTTAATTCAGTGTCTTATGCGAAAATCGAAAACGATAATTAAATTGAGAAAAAAAAGTAGGATTCTGAATCTAATCGAGTTTTGTGGAAGTTTTTTGCAGTTAATTTTGCACTTTTTCAAATCGAGTTCTTGGATTATCTGACAACTATTTCGTTTCCATACTCCCATTTCCTATTCATTGAAAGTTCAAGATTACCTGTAAACGTGAAATAGAATCGAGCCCTCATTTCTAATTTTCAACATTTTATATTCCAATTTCAATTTAAAAAAACAAAAAAGAAAAATTCTTTCTATTCCTTCTCAATCTTCCAATCAATTGATACCGGGACATGTTGAATGAAAAATAGTTATAATTTACTTCTGGCCTTTGAACTTGAAATCCAGATGCAACAAGTGCGCGGAAGATGCACCGACGTAAAACCGAGGTACGACAGCGAATGGGGGGAGAGAAGAGAAATGTGAATTGCAGTAGAACGAAACGTAAAACGTTTTCTGTCTCGCGCGCATCGTTGAACGATAGGGGGGAGGTTGAGGCTGCACTTTGCCGTTTGAGGGAGGGAGGTTGTAATGGGGTGGGGGAGAGAGAGAGAGGAAAAGAGCACACGAGGTTGGCACGCGCCGCATCCCAGCGATATTCACGGTGACTGCCGGGCCCTCAGGGGGGAAGAAAGGGGTGGGGGCGATTGCACACGAACGTGCAAGTGGGAGGGCGATGCATTTTGCGATCCGCTTTGCGTGATGAGACTGGCAAAGAAAACAAAGGGGTGGGGTATTGTATCGTTTATAAAATGGAAACATTACGCTGACGGGATTATTGACGAATGTCCCAAATTCTGTGACCCAAATTGTGAAAAGTCATGTTTTTCCGGTGGGAAATGGTGAATTTGTGGATCAAGAAGTTTTGACGTTTGTGATTCTCAGTTTTGAGATGTGAGAGACTATGAACTCCAAAGAAATATAGTTGCGTTACTAGGCCCGCACTGTTAAAAATATTCGTCTGAATTTTCCGTCCGAAATTCCGGAAATTTTTATCCTATTCAAGTTCCACTGAAATTTCAGGAAATCTTGCCATTGAAAAATCAAATATCCCATTGATTTTCTGTTCAGATCGTCTGGGAATCAATAAAATACTTGATTTTTCAGTTCAATTATTCTATGAAAATTCAGAGAAATTCCGGGAAAAATGGAACATTTATATTATTTTGTGTCTGAATATTCATGTTCCACTGAAATTCAGGAAATCGTGTCATTGAAATTTCAGAATTTCGTAGAAAAATCAAACAGGACCGTAAATTTCCGCTCCATGTTTCCCTGAAAATAAATAGAATACTAGAAAATTCTGGTAAATATATTGTTGAATTTTCAGGATAGTAACACTGAATGCGATTTAGGGGGAAAAATCATGAAATTTCAAATTTCACTGAAATTTCAATGCAATTTAACATTTGAATATTCATATTAGAATGGAAATTTAAATAAATTAAGGAAAATTCTGGAATTTTACTGAATTTTCAGTGAAACCTGACATTTCATGATTTTTATCCCCTAAATCGCATTCAGTGTCACTGTCCTGAAAATTGGTAGTCAACTGTTAATAAAATTTCATTTTTTTTTCTAAAAGTGTATTCTGTGAAAATTCAGAAAAATCAGGAAAATTCTGGTAAAAATGGGAAATTCATGTCATTTTATATCTGAATATTCATGTTCCACTGAAAATTCAATCAAGTTGTGAAATTTCCGTCTCACTCCCACTTAAAACTGAATTTCCTTGAATTCTCCCTAAAACTAGAAATTTCATAACCTTTTTTCCTCTAAATCTGATTCAATGTTACTCTTATGAGAATTACTATCATATTTTCCATGAAAGTCTAAAAAATTTCTAACAGTGTACCACTAAAAATTAATGAACAATTGTTTTCAGGATTTTTCACTAGTTTAATTTTAGAACGACGTACTCCTACAAATTAAGGATGTTTTCATGAAAACTAAAAGGGACTTGCACAACAGATCGATCTGCTCGCAAATGTAAAATTGCAAGGCATGATTACTAGCGATAGCCGTCTTAAATCGATTTATCCGACAATTCCACAATTGCGGAAGTATCGGTTAGCCTTAAAAAACTGGGTCTTGTAAGAAACATGTCATTTATCAATTGCCCTTGTTTTATGACAAATATATGAAGAACATTTGTAAACATTGAATCCGTTTAGAATTTTCATTAATTTCATTAATTTCATTTTCATGAATTTCATTAATTTCATTTTCATGAATTTCATTAAACAATGATTTGGATTTTAGTTTTGGCCTCTCCGGTCATTAGCTGATTCGATATAAAGGAATCTATGATGTCCAAATGATAAATATCGATCCGGTCATTTGAACTAAGCGCAATATTTCGACCTCCTTTGCGGGGTTCTCCTCAGAATATTGGGCTTAGTCCAAATGACTGGATCAATTTTTATCATTTGGACACTGTAGATTCCTTCATGTCGAATCAGCTAATGACCGCAGAGGCCAAAACTAAAATAGAAGTTAAAAATTGTGTCGAAATCTTCTCCACAACATTAAGGGGAGACTACTATGAGTTTTAAATGTCGTGGGTTATTGGAGTGAGACTTTTCATAGGTTGAAGATCGATTATATAGATCTGAAAACGGATAATTAGTGCAAAAAAAATTTATTTTATTGTTCGTTTGCCCGAAAACGCTTAAAATGCCAAAAACAGTCCAGGGCCTCCAATTTTTGAGCCACGAAGAATTTTTTTTTTCAAAATTTTCGGAAAAATATGTGGAATAACAATTACGAGCTAGTTTTTTTTAATTTGCCTCTTACATGGCTAAATTTGCTTTTTTTGTATTTTTTTACACAAATAGTGAATTTTTTTATATGAAAAAAACCGAAATCAGCTGTGTAGGAGTCGAATTCCAAAAAACTGGCTCGTAATTGTTGCTCCACACATTTTTCCGAAAATTTTGAAAAAAAAAACTTTCGTAGCTCAAAAATTGGAGGACCTGGACTGTTGTTGGGATTTTAAGCGTTTTCGGGCAAACGAACAATAAAAAAAATTTTTTTTGCACTAATTATTCGTTTTTAGATCTATATAATCGATCTTCAATCTATGAAAAGTCTCTCTCCAATAACCCACGACATTTAAAACTCATAGTAGTCTCCCCTTAAGACATGATTGAAGAAGATTTTATTACATGAGAATAAAACACTCTTCTAATTTTTTACAAGACTAAAGTTAGTTTTCATTTCCAATCCCAAACATTCTAAATCTCAAAATGAGAAATGCCTCGATTTTTTGTTGAGTCACGTGCCAGCAACTTTTTTCTCCCGGATGCACGTAATCACACCCCTGAATAATACAACCGAAAACTGGAGCACAAAGTGCAAGTACTTGCGGTGTAAAGTGCATCTTTATGTTGGTTGAAACCCCACCGGATGATCATTGACGGAGAGGGGGGCAAGACCGGCTGAAGCTGCACAGTGCACCGAGTGTATCCCCCCTTCGGATAAGGGTAACTCTTTTTTAGGTACCTGATTTGACTCGTGTGTACCAACTAGGTAATACCCGTGTACTTGTTATGCTAATTTGTAGGAAGAAGTGCACACCGAATATCCGTCGGGTTTGCGGTTGATTGTCGTACATGAAGTGCATATTACGCAGCAACAGTGTAACTCCATATGTTGTTTTAGGGAAAAACTCGGTGCAATTGCGGTTTTGTTGAGAATTACCGGTGGAAATCGTGACATAAGGCAGATGGGAAGGTATAATTGAGGAAAAAAAGATGATTGGTGGTTGACAATTTGAACGAAAACAATTGTCCCACGAAATGGTTCAAAATTCACGAAATGGAAGGGCTGTATTAAAATGCCGGAGACACTACCTTTTTGATTCACTGTAATTAAGGATATCCAAGTACTTCGGCTACTTTTTCCCCAGTGAGATGCTTTTCTACTTTTATGGTTGAACACTGGAGCTTTCATTTCAGTCTCATTTGTGCTTAAGTTTCCGGACTTTTTATAATAATTTGATTACTTTACGCTCCGTTGGTGGCGCTATGGAGGCCGCGCCGCACTTTTTTCGATTTTTTAAAATTACACTGCAGTAAAGCCTCAGAAACATTTGAAAAAAATTGACATTTCATTTTGAAGTGTCTAGAAATCCTATCAATCAAAATATCCGCCGAAAATATTATAAGTAGTTTGATTTTCAAATTTTTATTCCGAAACTCCGGGCCGTGTACTGTGTATAAGGCGAATTTACAGGAAAACATGGCAACTTTGAGCTTGAATATATAATTGAAGGTAATACGGAATTTAAACATCTCTCGGGACTTCTTCAAGCATACAATCTAGATCACTCTTGATTTTTTCGGATTTTTCCTAGATCTTACAAATTTATCATTATGTCGATTTATGCTGGTGCGGCGTCGCACTTACGGTACGGCCAACGGCGTTCGCAAGTTTTGCGTGATCAACGGAGTGTTAAACTTTGCAGGTCTAAAGTTGAATCTTGATACATTGTTAAAAATTTTCGTCTGAATTTTTCCTGCCAAATCCTGGAAATTTTTAGTGTGTTTAATTGGCACTGAAATTTGAGAAAATATTGTCATTGACAAATTAAATATTGCATTACTTTTCGGGTCAAATGATCTGAAAATCAATAAAATACTTGATTTTTTAGTTTGATTATTTCGTGAAAATTTAGAAAAATTAGATAAATTTAGGGAAAAATTGAAAATTCATGTAATTTTGTTTTTGAATATTCATGTTCCATTGAAAATTCAATGAACTTGTAAACTTTCCGTTTCACTCCTGCTGAAAAATCATGAATTTCTTTGAATTCTACCTAAAACTTGAAATTTCATCACCATTTTTCCATTGTTGAGACATGACCATCTGTTGTTAGATTTTATGGATATATAACCTATAATGTAAACATGATTTTGATTTCGTTGAATCAACGTGATCGAAGAGATGATTACGCTGAGAGAAAGATCGATTCAATATCACAAGAACAATTTCTTAAGCCAAATATCTCATCTCTTGAGGACGAATAACAATTGTTTGGGACCAGAATTCTGTAGAATGATTCAGGCCATACACCAATTCTGTGAAGTTTTCATGACTCGAATGCGAACACTTCACGATTAAGTCAAAATGTTTTGGCGCGAGAAATCGTTTTAGAGTTGTGCTTGGGGACGAGATGAATTATGAATCAGGTGCTTTATACAAAGGAAAAGCTCCAAAAATTCCTTAACTATAACCTGTGAGGACACTAATAACCATCTCCTAATTTCAGACTTTCTTCGTCACTTCAAAAATTTATCTAATTTTTTCAACGAAATTTGTTGCAAGTTCCAAGAAACTCGCAACTGGCCATCGCCCGGGGGCATTCAGCCAAGTATTTACATTTTATGAACCGAATAGTTGGTACTAACAAAAAAGAAAGAGCCTGTTTGTGTGTTCATCTTGCGGGTTGAGGACCGAGAAATTAAAGATAATTTTTACAAGATTGAGTGCATGTCATTTCCAAAATTTCATCTCATGTTGAATACAAAATTGCATTCAAAATTGTATCGCTTTCACCGATTTCTTCACTCAAGAAAATTATACGTGTGATATTGGGTGGTTTTTCTCTCAGTGCACCTTGACAATAATTTTAGTTGTCAAGAATTGTTTTCTCACGCAGCTGTAGTAAACAAGGTAGGAAATTGTTAATCTCGTTGAATCGCATTTCATTTATTGTAAAATGAAACGGAAACATTGAGCGCTGAAACCTAGATATGAATTCCGTACGCGCGTGAGTCTAAGCTATTGACTTCCATTCTCAGAACTCCCATTCTTCAATTTCTCACATCTCAGCCAACGGAAAAAAGGACCCCAACCCGTCCGATAAATACAGTCCGCAATCACATCCACCGTAATTCAACATGATTTCAAATTGAAAAATGCCCCTCTCGAAAAGTAAAAGTAAAATGAAAAGAAATTGAGCTCAACTCGAAAGATGCATTACACATGTGCAAGAACAGGGAGAGGAAGAAGAATATAATGACGGCGGTATGCACGTGCCTGCATTGTGTGGCTGAGGGGCCCGAGCGCAAAGTGCAGGGCTTCTGCATTCGGTGGGTGCCTCCGAGGCTTTTGCGGTTGCGCATCAAACATATGGGCACGCGTACATAACATCTTACAATCTTCAAGATCCTCCCCTCCATCCACCGCCCCATCAATACGTTAGACGTCGTGTGTAGATGGCAATCGATGATATCATCTGCAAACATCAAACTTTTTTTCTCCGTCCACCCTTATTTACTTCCCTTATTTACAATCTGCATTCAATAAAACGAAAGATGAGAATCCAAAAGTGGATTTGTTCACTTGAAGAAAGTAATTATTGATGACTTGGTGTTGAAAGAGAAGCATCTCAATGGAAATTTGACGGCTGATGTCTATTAACCCTTTGAACAGCGTAAGTCATGAAACGTATCAGTGTGAGAGGAGTGGGGAACCTCTCAATGTATCAGTGCGCCATAAGAAAAGCCCGGCTGCGCACGCACGCTATCACTAAACGCTGAAGAGTGGGGTGATGTGAGGCTGTCCAATAGATTAAAGCAAACAGCCAATTCGGTTTCAAACTTTTCCGGTTTAAAACTTTTGAAGCCGTCATCCAAATTCTTCAAGAAAAGTTGGTGTTGCCCTCAGCCAGAGCTCACAGCGCCACAGAAAGGAAAAAGTGAATCCATAATCAGGAGAAGAATTGGCACTTGCCCCTACCACAGTCAGGGGATAAAGCCATTTGGATTAGAAGAAGAAGAATTCAGTGAAACGAAACCCTTTTCGTCGTTCGAGGACTACAATATCCACCAATTTAGTAAGTTATCACGAAGCCTTGCGGAATTCGAGTTAAGTATTTGAGAAGTCTTCATCACCAAAAGCCTGTAAGATTCACCCTATTCCATCCGAATTCCCTTCACTAGCCTCCGCAACTTTGAGAATTGTGATACGAATGAATATTCAACAGTCCTCATACAGTATACCAGCAATTTTTTCAACAATAAAACTATACCACGCTCAGCATTGAATTCAAATCCATTGAAGTCTACTTCGTGTGATTGACACAACTGAGTTGGTTCTCACACTCGCATATTCATCCCATCTCATCCCAAATTCTCAAGAGTGCAACAAAGTACAAACGATAGAAATTCGAGAGGATCAGAAAGAGATATCTAGCCATAAACTCAAACAGCCCAGTATTTGTTGATGGGGTTTGAAGGGGTGAGGTCCCCTCTCCTCCCTCCGATCCCCTAAACATCTGAAAACTAGTTTTCTTTCTTACACCACAAGTTGAAAGAGTCTTCTTCTATTCTCCTCATTGTCCATCCCTAGTTACCGGACCCTCCAGTGCTCCTTATACTTTACATTTGAAACATATCGGCTCATATGGAAATTAATATTCCAGGAATTTCTCGGCATTAGCATTTACATTAGTTTTGAAAATGAAAAAAAAAATGATACAAAGTAGACGGAGATGAGAAGAACAACATCTTGAGGACTTTTTTTTGGACAGCTAAGTTCTAAATAATTGTTGGAGTCTCTTTATGACAATGATGGGGTTAGAATATAGGCTATAAAGTGAACAGGGGAGGAGGTAGTGGGGGGGGGGGGGGAAGGGGGAA
>NW_021680452.1:1247740-1251307 GCF_001412515.2 Diachasma alloeum | reverse complement strand
GGGGGGGGGGGGGGTGGAAGGTGGAATGGAACAATGTAAAAATAACAGATTGCTGTTGTATGGCACGAGCGACTGGTTCGCTGGAGAAGTAGGCAGGTGCCACACTTTTTTGAACTCGGAAAAAAATGAGAAGAGAGGGTACGACGTTGCAACGTTTTAGACTCTACAGAGGCTCCCAAATAATTTCGTTTCTGTTCTATCTTGTGTTCTCCAGTTGGGTCGTTCGTTGAGGCAAGATATCCTGATGTGTTTGGGAGATCAGAAGGGAACAGCACACGATTGAGTTCCACTGGTGAATCAGCATTCTTTTTGCTTTACGTTGATTTTCTGTTCTGTACATCTACGCTTGTATTTATGGACGCCTGGAGGTTAGGTTATATGGGCTAATGATGCCTGATTACACGCGATGGTTCATGATATTCTGTTAAAAGTGTTGATTTCTCAGTTGCTAACGTGCTGGATGCAAGATAATGAATACCATTGGTTTTAAGGGGACTTACCGTTTTTTCGTGCTGCTCGCTACTGAAGGCTCCACTACCAGCGCTGATCCTAAGAATGTGTATCCTGAAACGGAAGGAAATTTTTTGGGGGTTAGATATTTTTTGGAAAGCTGAAGAAATTTCAAGTTGAAAACGGTTTATTTTGGTCGATTAGTTGTCAAGATATGAAAATGTTCTTCGAATGTCTCAACGACTGAGCGACTAAAAGCACTTTGATCGCCAAATTCCCCCATTTTGGTTTTTCAAATTTTGCCATTATTTTTTGGTTCAAACAATCCGTTGGTCGTGCTGTTGAAAAAAACGAGAAATACGTTTCCCATAAAAACCGTTACCGGTTTGTCTTGACATACAGCAAACCGGAAAAGCATCTCGATGCTTCCGGGTTCTGGAGGTTGTGTGTGCAGCAGACAGGGACCAACTAGACAGCACACCTAGTAGAATTGTTAAAGAGTTTTTTTTTATTTAGTTGAACTGAAGAAGAAGAATGTGCTGCAGATAAAAGCAAACTAGGAGCGACTTTGTGCTTCAGTTGGAACTGAAGGTCCAGTCATATTCTAATCAGGATCAAGAGGTTATGTGAACGTATCCGCGTACCTGGTCACTTGGGGATTCTTAGTTAGAGTCCAACGGGCGGGCCCTAACGTTTTCTACTTGTTAGACTTCTCAACAAAATGAAGAGAAGATGAAACTAGAGAGGGATAGGTTCACCTTGTTATCCACCTATTTCCTCTTTTCAAGTTGTACACAACAGTACCAGGTGCTGAGTTCTCGTTTACAGAGGAGAAAAAAGAAAAAAAATAGAGAAGGAAGAAGAACTGATGTGAGACTTTTTTCTAGTTGAAAATAGGTTGAATGATTCTAGTTTTTTCCGGAAATATCTGCGAGAAATAATCAATAATCATCGCATTTTAGTGATCAGTCTGTGAGGCACAGAAGGACTTAGTTTTGGTTTTGAAATATGTCGTTTAAACATCTTGAAAACCGAGCAAGCGAAATAATTGTGATTAAAGAAACGGATCTAAAAATCTCCATCTCTGCTTTCGAATGAAACCACTCTCATTCTCGAGTCGGCACTTCAGGTAGATTGAAGTTGTTGATCTCCTCCAATATTCAATATTGGAACAGGAAAAGAACCAGACTAGGTTGCAGACGCCGTTACCCACTCACAAATTAGCAGAAGTTGGAGAAGAAATGCCCTCGGAAATATGCGGTAAAACCCGAGGGAGCAAAT
The DNA here is from genome assembly GCF_001412515.2 of Diachasma alloeum. Classification (NCBI taxonomy): domain Eukaryota; kingdom Metazoa; phylum Arthropoda; class Insecta; order Hymenoptera; family Braconidae; genus Diachasma; species Diachasma alloeum. The sequence goes on along the minus strand of NW_021680452.1, from coordinate 1,249,576 downwards.
CGACGATGGCGTGTGGCTGAATTGCACGCCAGGAGTCCATTAAAAAATGGGGTCCGCAAATGTATTACAATGTGATAGAGAGAATATATATCTTGAACAGTGCAGCATCCAAAGATCAATCCGGTCGTGGTCCTTGGGAATTCGAATGAATAAAAAATGAATGAGAGGAGAGGTGGAAAAAAAAGAAGTTACAGTGAAAGCACATCTCCAATGAGTGCTGGAGAAAAAATTCAGGGGAGGGCGAATGAGACAAGACAGGAGTTATGGCCCACTAGATTGCTACTTAGAAACAGCCCCGTGTCGAGACCCCCCCCCCCCCTCGCCACTTGCAATATCACTCGCTAACCTTCTTTTCCAACCCCCAGAGTTATTATAATATTCGCAAGTGTCTCCATATGAGCTAGTTCCACGTTACAATAACAGGTTTTTATTATATTTTAGTGTGGCTCGTTTGGTTCGCTCACTTGCATTGATAATTCCAAAACGAGATTTTTATTTGAATCTAATATGAACGTTTTTGGTATCTTCATGAGGAACTACTCTTTTTCTCTTTTCGAACAGTGAAATAAATAATGACCCAACTACAACCAAGATGCCAGTCATCTCCGACGAAATTTGCTTGGACGACTCACAAACTTCCTAATTACCCAAATGGATAGTTTGACTCGCATCGAACCCTCGACCCTCCGCTTGCTTGCTAGACGCTCTTTCCACTTGAGCCACTGATGTCTAACCACTTCTGCCATCAGAATGTCTTGTTCAATCATTCACTTGAGGACAAAAACGGTGTGAACTTGCACCCATGCATTTGTTTCAGCATTTTAGGAAAAGTTGTGTGAATATGGGTTCGATTTTCCGGAAAGCCTGAACTATCTATCTTGAATTGAATTTTGGTCTTTATTTTCAGTATTATTTTCTGCGTCAATTACTAATTTATGTTGAACATCATTCGCCAGATTAATGGATTTCAGGTCAGAGAATTTTGAATTGTTGTGACAAGTATTATGTATTCCAATCAGGTTGTAAATGCATGAAAAAGGAAATTCTGAATCAAGATCACAAACGAAAAGGTGAATCAAGATGATATATCAGCTATAAGTGGAATATATTGAACAACTACTTCTGTGAGCCAGTTGTTTCCTACACCAAGCTCCCATAATCCCTTACTTAATATTCCAGGAAACAAAATTTGCTTTAGGGTTTGAACACTGAACCTATCGATTACGAGTCTCGAGCTCTTTCCAAATGAGCCAGTATCTTTCAACAACTTTCAGAATCCGAATTCCTTCCCTATTGATAGTTTAAGCCGCTGTAGATGGCAGAACCTTCCACATATGCACTGCATTTTCTTTTCATTTAAGCCACAGCATCAAACCACTCCTAGAATTCAAATTTGCAGTTCATGTGTCAATGTCATTATTCCAGGAAAATCTTTTCATTTACCCTGACTTGTAAAAGTTTTAAAATTTTCTTCTCGTATACCCTTTCGAGTCTTTACACAGAGAGAAATGTTCAGTAAAAATTACGGAACTTACAATTCACTCACCGATTACGAAATCGACTCAGAAAATTTAAATGGCGGTATCGTAATTTTTCACAGGAGATTCAGATAAAAATTACGGAACTTACAATTCACTCACCGATTACGAAATCGACTCAGAAAATTTAAATGGCGGTATCGTAATTTTTCACAGGAGATTCAGATAAAAATTACGGAACGCTCCGGAAAAATTCCGTAAAAGTTCCGTAAAATTTCCTACAACCACATTTCGCTCCGGAATTACGGAAAAGATCCGTAATTTTTATTGAATATTTCTCTCCGTGTACGATTTGTTC
>NW_021680452.1:1243772-1247643 GCF_001412515.2 Diachasma alloeum | reverse complement strand
AAATTTTTCCCCCCCCCCCCCCCCCAGCCGGGAGTCGAACCCGGATCTCCCGAATGCCAATCCCACACTCTAACCACACAGCCACCGCCGTCGGTCCCTGACTTGTATTTTCGTCGTTCTTTCCCATATTCTTTACCGTTCTGATCACCCGTCTACGCTAGAAATTATCCCGAATGTTTGATGGACTTGAGTTTCAACTGATGAGCTTTTCATTATATATTATAATTACGATGTATGGAAACCCAAATTAAGTGTCTAATGGAAGACAAAGTTATATGAAGATTCGATAAAAAAACCACATCCACGATAAGTTGATGATCAAACTTGAGTGACGATTATGACACATTCATATCTGAATATCTGGTGAGTCACTAATCACTTAGATTGCGCTTTCATTATCTCGTGTTTGATATTCCAAACGACAAGATTCGTCGAAACCGGGGATCGAACCTTGAACCCTTCAATTACAAATCGTACACTCTTTCCAACTGGACTATTGTCTTCTACAACTTTCCCAATTCAAATTTCTCCCTCATGAATAGTTCAGCTCGTGATTGAACACAAAATCTTCGCTCCCGCACTGCATGTTCTTTTCACCTGAGCTACTGGCATCCTAGAAATTCTATGTGATCAGAATCTTGTGTGCATAAATTCCATCTTTGTAGTGAAGCCTAATCGTCAGCTCGTATTTGAATTATTCTCCTTCTTTTTAATATTCATTTCGGTTTCAATCACGAGGCGATATTAATAATAATCCTCAAGTTTGATGGACTTGAGTTAAAGAAATCTGTAATGGGTATGAGAAGACTTAGGTACAATTAGGATACAAGTACATGGAGACTAAAATCCGATGTCTAATGCAAGTAAAAGTGTATTGGCAATCGAGACTCAAAATACATTATATAATGAGCAAGCTAGGACAAAAGTCTGAAGGGACATTTATGAGACAATCGTATCTAAAGTCAGTACTCATCATTTTGTGTTTAATATTTCAACGGCCAAACTCGCTCAGACCGGGGATGGAACCTTGAACCCTTCGATTTAAAATCGTACACTCTTTCCAACCGGGCCATTGTCTTCTACAACTTTCCCGATTAAAATTACTCCTTCATAAAAACTAATCCGAGATCGAATTCAAGACCTTTCCTTTACCCATTGCATGCTCTGCTCTTCACTTGATCCACTGACATCCAAGAACTTTAATACAATTAGAATTTTTGTATACATGTTCGTGAAGAAGCCTACACCCAAGAAAATAATACCTTAATGTGGATTTCAGAGGTCTTAAAATAAGATTTTGAAGTCTTAACTTGGAGCCTTGAAGTCTCAAGTTGAGAGTTTCTAAAGTCTCAATTTAGGATATGACGATTTCAATTTTAGGTCTCTGAAAGTCTGAAGTTGAGACTTTAGAAAGCCTTAATTTGGGACTTTTGAAAGTTTCAATTTGAAACTTTCATAGACTCAATTTGACTTTTCAATGCTTCAAATAAAGACTTTTGGAACTCAACTTAAAATTTTTCTTTAGATTGAGTTCTGAAAGTCTCAAGTTGAGACTTTCTACAGTTAGTGATGACGCGCGCGACTTTATGAGACAATGCTTTGGAGGCTTAATTTTTTCGTGTTTTTTAAAGTAAAATCTCGAGTTTTGCTTCGGTTTGTCTCGTCTCGGTCTTCCTAATTTCAATTGCAGATTTTCAAAAGTCTCAATTTAAGATGACAAGTCTCAAAATAAAGCTTGTTGTTCTTGAGTGTATTCCTCTCCCCGGATTTGAGTTCTTGTCCTTTTTTTCAGTATTTCTTTCCGCTTCAATCACTGGTCTATACTAACAATTATTCCCAACTTTGATGGACTTGATCTAAATAAATTTTCAGTTGGTACAAGTATTGAGAACCATTCGGGCGCATGTACATGAAGACTAAAATTTGGTGTCTAATGCAAGAAACAGATTCTATTCAATCAAGATCCGAACCATATCTGAGGCCAATAGCTCTCTAAACCGAGCTCTCATCATTCCCAGCTGAAAGGTCTAATGAACAGACTTCGCTTAGACCGGGGATCGAACCCTAAACCTTTCGATTACAAGTCCTGCGTTCTTTCCAACTGAACCACTGCCTTCGAAAAACTTTTCCAAACCAAATTCCTCCTCCACATGAAACCCCGAGAATTCCTCACGCAAAAAACCCCACTTAAAGCCCCCAATCACCTCCAATTTGGACACCCGTTAGCTAGATGTATTGTAACGCAAGGAGTGTTGGGTCTCTAAGAAATGCAGAAACAGCAGTTGCTATGGTTATTCCCTCCAGCATACACTCATCTCCCAACGTAACTGAGCGAGAAGGGCGAAAAGAACTACACACGTTAAAAATACCCACGTCGTTTGAGGGTGTATTGGAGTGGTTTTAGATGTTGAAGGGAGACCAACATACCCATTTCACCTTAAACCAAAGTAGGAAGAAATATTTTTCGAGGGTGAATGGAGAGAAGAACTGAGAGAGAAGAAACAAGAAAGAGAAATAAAGAGGAGTGAGAAGTATACTCAGATCCTAAAGCGGGTTTAGAAGTGGACTAGAGGGGGGGAGGGGCCGGGGGGGGGAAGAGGGCCGGTGTTATGTGGGTAAAAGAGAGTAGGTTAGCGGGCTCAAATAAGCGAGAAAGAAGTAGGTGATTGCAGTGGCAAACGAGGAGGACGGCAAGTGCCTTTATAGTGGGTCAGTACTAGTGCCGACATCACCCGGTTTTTCGGGGACTGAAGGCCCAGGGGGCTCAAGGTCTTTACATCTCCCCTAACTACCAAAAACTACCAGGTAGGTTCGAAGGTTGAGGTGCATGTGTGTGGGTTTGCCAAGACCATGTGTATGCGCGATCACTGGCGCATAACCTACCTAATATATATTCATTCTCATTTATTTTACTCTCTCTATCTGAAATTTCGGCAATGAGAGGAACGCGTTATTATCGAGAATTTCGTTTTTTTCCCCACTTCCGCCATATATTCTTGTGCTATTGCGATTATCGTCGATAAATATTTTGAAATTTTTGGCGGGAGTTGAGGTGAAGATTGTTTGCAACGTATCCACCGAATTCTGATACTTTGTCCGAGTTTTATAGGCTCGGAAAAATATTTTATTGTCCTTATCCTTTCACAATTCACGAATCCGAACAAAAACCTGTTTTCTGTGGCATTCCAGGCCGATTTCAAATGCCGAACCTTGCATCTATGGTACATAAATTACAGTTGGCTATCCTGAATTCTCCCTCAATACCTGAGCCATCGGTTCGTGGACTTGTTCAATGGCTTTCATAAATCCCTCAAATGTGCAATGCCAATTTCTCTCTTCATTTGTACTTTTGAGCATTTTTAAGTGGTCAAGGTTAACGTGCAAGTTGGAACGACTGGCAATGCGGAAACAATTTCTCAGTGGAACTCCCCCTTGGACGATAAATAAAATTGGCTCGTTTGTCGCGTTTTAAGAGCATAATTTCGTGTCTCGGGTTGTAAACCATCATCGTTGGCTCCTTTTCGACCGCAGGTCCGAAAAATAAAATTGACCAGGAGGTGGGGAACAGTACTGCGCTTGGGATTTTTGGCCTTGCAGCGTACCCCACGACGATTTCAAATACTCATTGAGTCTTTTTCTCCCGCAAAAAAATTGGTGTTCCTTCGAGGCGACTTTGTGAGTGCCGGGTACGGAGAAAGCACAATGGGTTACTTAGGTGGGTAGGTTAGTTTGTCGAGGGTAGACCAGAATATTGGGGCCCACGCACTAACGTTAAGATAGGTCCTGACTTTCTTCTCTGGTAACCACTGGAGTTAACACTGAGACTCGACACTTTATAAATTTGTGGTTTTTTTTCCAGTGGGGGAGGGGG